>NC_088864.1:37019814-37236148 GCF_032884065.1 Artemia franciscana | reverse complement strand
ATACCTCAGCTACTGATGAAAACTTTCCTGAAAAAAAAGTTCGCAAGTGTTTAATTGATTGAGATACCAAGCATGATTTAATGAAATTTTTACAAAATGGAGGAACAAGGATGGTACACTGATTCAGGAAGAATAACTACTATTCAGATTCAACACGATTTAACTTGCAACTATGAAAACAAAATTTTGAGAATTAAAAAAAAGAACCTGAAACTCCTCAAATGTGACGCTAAATAAAAAAGTATCTTATTAAAGAATGGACGATAACAGCCCTTCCATCACGGAATATACAGCAATGATGTGTCTTTTTTTGCCAGTGTTTGCGGGCCTCTGGAAGATCGCAAAGAGACGGTTCAACAACCTATTTGAATGACTACGTGTTTTTTACAAGTCGGCCATAATACGATTAGAGTCGAGTGTACTACGGCACTAAAAATGGAAAGTCTCAAGTGCCGCTTCTCGCTAATAGCAGTCGAGGGTTGGATGACTCTCCTCTCTCTTTTCGGGCATGAGTCTTCCCTGCCAAGGCCAGTCAAGAGATAGTGAATGAGGCTCTTTGGATGGGTGAGAGCAATGGTGGACGTCTTGACTACCAAGAAAAGTTCCTCACGAAAGGGAAAAAAGCAATAGAAAGCAGTTTCTCAAAATGCCGAGCCCTGGAGCATCTGTAGCACAGTGGCCATTGGTTCTCTATACATTTTAGGGGCAAGGATTCGGAGGTTTTTGGCGCCTGAGCCTCGACTAGGTTATGTAATCCACCAAGAAGAATATTAAATACGACAAGAAAATTAATAACAATGATAGACCAATCGAGGTATTGGCGCCTAAGCCTCGACTAGGTTATGTAATCCACCAAGAAGAATATTAAATACGACAAGAAAATTAATAACAATGATAGACCAATCGAGGTATTATATTCAATTTTGAACTCAGAGAGAAGAGAACCTGCAGGCTATAGGTTTTAAAAAATCTAGTTGGCTGCAGGCCATAGACCTTTTCATAAGTTTGCCCTTTTTTATGGCACTTGGTATTAACCAAGTGACATATAGCAATCGCAAATTCTGTCGGTCTGTCGGTCTGTCTGTCTGTCGGTCCCGGTTTTGCTACTTTAGGTACTTCCAGGTAAGCTAGGACGATGAAATTTGGCAGGCATATCAGGGACCGGATCAGGTTAAATTAGAAATAGTCATTTTCTCGATTTGACCTGGGGGTCATTATTGAAGTATTTTTAACTTACGAACGGTTGATTAGATCTTAATGAAATTTGATGTTTGGATGGATATCGTGTCTCAGAGCTCTTCTTTTAAATCCCAACCGGATCTGGTGATATTGGGGGGGGGGAGTTGGGAGGGGGAAACCTAAAATCTTGGAAAACACTTAGAGTAGAGGGATCGGGATGAAACTTGGTGGGAAAAATAAACAGATGTCTTAGATACGTGATTTACATAATTGGAACGGATTCGCTCTATTGGGAGGGGGGGGGGAGGTTAATTCCGAAAAATTAGAAAAAATGAAATATTTTTAACTTACGAACGGGTGACCGGATCTCAATGAAATTTGAAATTTAGAAGGATATTGTGTCTCAAAGCTCTTAGTTTAAATCCCGACCGGATCTGGTGACATTGGGAGGAGTTTGGGATGGGGGAACCTAAAATCATGGAAAACTCTTAGATTGGAGGGATCGGGATGAAACAAGGTTGGAAAGATAAGCAAAAGCCTTAGATACGTGATTTACATAATTGGAACGGATCCGCTCTATTGGGGGGGGGGGTTAATTCTGAAAAATTAGAAAAAATGACGTATTTTCAACTTACGAAGGAATGATCGGATCTTCATGAAACTTCATATTAGAAGTACCTCGTAACTCAGATCTCTTATTTTAAATCTCAAGCGGATCCAGCGTCACTGATGGGGCAGTTGGGAGGGGGGATCAGAAATCTTAGAAAAAACTTAAAGCGGAGAGATCAGGATGAAACTGGATGGAAAAATAAAAACCTGTCTAAGATACATGACTGACATAACCAAACCGGATCTGTTCTCTTTGGTGGAGTTGGGGGGGGGGGTAATTTTGAAAATTGAGGTATTTGTGATTTACGAAAGAGTGACGTGATCTTAATGAAATTTGATGTTTAGAAGGATCTTGCGCTGTAAAGCTCTAATTTCAAATTCCGACCAGATCCTTTGACATTGGGGGGAGTTGGAGGGGGAAACCGGAATTCTTGGAAAACGTGAAAATTGGGGTATTTTTATTTTACAAATAGGTGATCGGATCTTAATGAAATTTGATATTTAGAAGGAATTCATGTCTCAGAGCTCTTATTTCAAATCCCGACCAGATCTTTTGACATTGGGGGGAGTTGGAGGGGGAAATCTTGTAAAAAACTTGGAGGAATCGGGATAAAGCTTGGTGGATAGACTAAGTAAATGTCTTTGATACGTGATTGACGTAGCCGTACTGGATTCGCTCTCTTCGGGGGAGTTGGGGGGAGGGGTTCAGTGATTTGGCGAGTTTGGTGCTTCTGGACGTGCTAGGACGATGAAAATTGGTAGGCGTGTCAGGGAGCTGCACAAATTGACATGATAAAGTCGTTTTCTCAGATTCGACCATCTGGGGGGTTAAAGGGAGAGGAAAAACTAGAAAAATTAGGTATTTATAACTTACGAGTGGATGATCGGATCTTAAAGAGTTTTGATATTTAGAAGGACATCGTGACTCAGAGCTCTTATTATAAATCCTCACCGGCATTAAGCCTCTGATTTTCCTTTTCAATCAATCTATTGATTCATAGAATTTTGTTAGAGCTCATACCTTAAGAGCTCTTGGCTCTTAGCTCTTCTTGCCTCGTCACAAGTGCCATATGAGCTCTTAGCTCTTGTTTAACTTACGTGAATTATTAAAAGAAACCGTATGTGCTCTAGAATTTGAAAATAATGCTCGGCCCTAGTGTCGGTGGTAGAGACACTGGTCGATTTTGCTGGGACTGGAGGAGCCTGATGCGTCAAATAGTATATTTTTATGCAAAAATGATATAACTCATTGCGGGTATCAAGATTAATGCAGAAGGGGAGGTGATGGGAGGTAAGCTTGAATGGTGAAACTGAGCGGAGGTAACTCCCCTCTTTCTGCAGTGAAATATTGCTTTAGCAGACTATAGGATTCAGTTCATATGTTTACCCTCATGAGAGGTAGAAAAGTGGGCAGGGGGCATCGTAAGGTTCGTAAGGATGAGCCCCAAGAGGAGGAAACAAGTGTTACAGGTCTTTCGTTTTATCAACAATAAAATGGAAATATTAGGTTTTATCATATATATATATATATATATATATATATATATATATATATATATATATATATATATATATATATATATACATATATATATATATATATTATATATATATATATATATATATATATATAAATATATATATATATATATATATATATATATATATATATATATATATATATATATTATATATATATATATATATATATATATATATATATATATATATATATATATATATATATATATATATATATATATATATATATATATATATATATATATATATATATATATATATACATATATATATATATATATATATATATATATATATATATATATATAATATATATATATATATATATATATATATATATATATATTATATATATGTATATATATATCATATATACATTATATATAAATATATATATATATATATATATATATATATATATATATATATATATATATATATATATATATATATATATATATATATATATATATAATATATATATATATATATATATATATATATATATATATATATATATATATATATATATATATATATATATATATATATATATATATATATATATATATATATATATATATATATATATATATATATATATTATTCAAGATTCAAATATATAAAGTATATATTAGACAATTTGTGGTCACGATCGCTGATTAAGGAGCGACTAGTGCATATGATAACCAAAACTCTAAAAAAAGGAGTTTTGATTAATATATATATATATATATATATATATATATATATATATATATATATATATATATATATATATATATATATATATATATATATATATATATATATATATATATATATATATATATATATATATATATATATATATATATATATATATATATATATATATATTTATATAATATATATATTTATATATTTATATATATTTATATATTTATATAAAGAGAAATCACCAATGCAACAGCACAAAAAAAAGGACAGAAGGAGAAAAGGAAGACTGTTTTCCTAAATTAGTGATTAATATAGACCAGCACTTGAATGAGGCCTTAACCCTACTCATCCATACAATCACATAGGTCAAACAGAAGGAACACCCAATCAACCACAGAGAAGAATCCATGGACAGGCAGTCATGTCGTCAATAAGTATAAGTCGTCATTTACCAAACAATAGAAAAAATAATAAAGACAAATAATTCAGAGGCAACAACCCAACACAAGGGCTCATCAGAAGAATACACTTGCCTATAGGGTTTCGCCACTTTAAATTCTCTACCCAGCAAAGTGTTGTGGCTACAACAGAATATCCATGGCATCCCCGTGTCAGGTATCACCCCCAAAATACTTGCCTATGAAAAAAAATCAAATGTAAAACAACCAAGTAACACCAAAACAAGCTTATCCTGTTAATATATCCCTCTTTTTAGCAACAATAGGTAAACTAAATATGATAAATTTTACCAAATCACAAATATTTATACAATGCAAAAAAAAAAATTGAATGAACTAAACAATTATAGAATTCATCGTCACCATGTGGCTATTTTTAAAAAAAATCCGCTCTATTAGAAACACAATTCAAAATAAATGGCGCTACATCATCATTTGTCAAACCTCCGAAATTAGTTGAAAATTTCTTTAAGTATTTCCAGATAATTCTTTTGATATTTATTTAAAAGTTCGTTATAATGAAAACTAAATTTTTTAAATTGCCAAGTTAATTTATTTGCAGAAAAACTTCTTGATATCAATTTTTGGCTTAAGATTTTACATCTATTTTTAAAATCAATATAATTACAACAAATCCTTGCATAACGAAGTAACTGTGAGAAAAACGCCGAATACGTGATATTTGAGTGTATATTACTTTCAGGGAATGGGAAACTAATCACTTCAAAATCAAAATCATCCGTTTTATTATACATTTTAAAACCTAATTTATTATTATCACAAATATTAATATTTAAATCTAAGAAATGATCTTCATGACCAGCGCCATGACTAGGTTCAAGAGTAAGCTCTGATGGATATATATTTTTAGAAATATCAATAAAATCCTTACAATTTAAGACCAAAATATCATCTAAATATCTTTTATTATTTGACAAAACGTGTTTTAAATTATTTGGATTATTCTTATCCATCATATATTTATATTCTAGTTGACTTAAAAACAAGTCAGCAATAAATGGGCTGGCTTTCCCCTCCCCATGGGAATTCCCACAATTTGCTTGTACAAATCACCCCCAAATCTTATATAAGTATTGTATAAAACGAATTCTAATAACTCAAAAATCATATCCAATCTGTAACATCTCAAGTTAACTGTGGTATTAAAGCAATTTGTCCATATAGCTTTTTTATTATAAGTGTCTATTTTTAAGAACCTTTTACTAGATAAGAGGAAACATTTCTTGATAACAGTTTTTAAATTATCTAACACTACATTAAGTAGTAAATTAGTATACATTGTCGCAAAATCGAAAGACTCAATTCTTTTAGCTGAAACCATTGTTAAAGAATCTATCACCTGCAGTGAATTATTAACACTCCAATATGGATCAAAATTCGAAAACTTTTTAATACCAGAACAATAGGTTTTAACTTTATTTACAATTTCCTTTAAAATTACAGAGAGGTCAGTAGCAGCAATGCGGGTTGGACATTTAGCTGCTCCAGCAATAAACCGTGGTTTAGGGGGATTCTTATGAAATTTTACAGCCCAATATAGGAAAGGGAACTTTTTATCTCATATATATATATATATATATATATATATATATATATATATATATATATATATATATATATATATATATATATATATATGTATATATATATATATATATATATATATATATATATATATATATATATATATATATATATATATATATTGGAATCATTGAAAATCATGGAAAATTTTATGATGATTTACGATTTATGATCTTCATTAAGTCTAAAGTTTTCCAATTAAAGTAGCGAGACTGAGAAACGTCGCTCCGTTTACGAAAAAGGGCGAAACACTCCAAAAGGCACAGTGATTTAGATGAAAATTATACCATCGAATTCAGTATATCAGAGAACTCTATTGTAGCGATTTTCAGCCCCTATCTACAAAAATGGGAAATTTTGTATTTTTCTAAGAAGGATAATAACGGTTTCGTGTTTTTTTAATTGTTAATTGTTTTTCCTCAGGAATGATCGCATTCAATGGTCCTAGAGTATCAAGAGAAGGATTTTTAGAAAAGACATCGAAAGTTCTATCGCCTTTATAAGTAGCATAAGGCTCTGCATCAGTAAAATGGCCAAAATGACAGTTTTGGCCAAGAAGGTGACAAAAAGCAATCGAGTAAAAAATTCTGAGATAACCACCCAATTTATAGGTTTCATACAACTATATGACAAACTTCTAAGAGCTGTATATCGACTATATGGATCAGTGGCTCTCAACTGGGGTCCATATGGACCCTAGGGGTCCATGTAATATTTCCGGGGGTCCACAGGTAAAACACATCAAATTGGGGGTCCACAATGATATTTTGGGGGTCCATGAAGAAAACAAACTCAGAGCGCTCTTTATTTTTAAGAATTCAATTTCTTCTATAATTTACATTATTTTGAATCGGTTTAGTGCCCTACTCGGAATGGATATAGCGATTTGGGTTTCAATTCCTTTCAAAGTTAATGTTGCCGAAATAGAATTATCTTTGCAAAAGCCCCTCATCGAATTACAAATTGATGAAATAATGCGTGCAAAATTCAAAGATGGAAAGTACAATATATGGAAAACAAATGATGTTGCTACAAAGTACCCTTTGCTCTGGGATAAAGCGCAGTTCTACGTTATTGCTTTTCCTACATCTTTCTTGTTGAAGCGGGATTTAGTCGTGTTTCTCAATTTTTATCGAAAGCTCGCAATAGACTTGACATTGTGAAAAGGGGTGATCTTCGACTATCATTAACATCAATAGAACCAAATATAAAGAAGCTTGGCGAGAAGCATCAACCACAGGAATCTCATTGAATAAACATGCCTTTTCCTTTTTTTTAATCACACACTTAATTTCAACTGCTTTTTTTTTTATCCAATTTACATAAATAATGTTGGAGTGAATTAAACTTCCTGAGGAGCTCTACTCTCCATGAGCTTTAGTTCCTTGTCAATCGAAGAAACTTGTAGAAACTTGTAATATTGTAGTTATTATTACAATAATAGTAATAATAATTATAATAATTATTATTATATTAGAATATTTTATTTGTATTAAATTAGTTTTCATTTAAAAATAAAGCGTAATCGTATGCTATTTGTTCGATAATTAAAACCTTAAAATTTATTTTAGTGAAGAATAAAGAATTGTTCTTATGTCCAATAGCTATGAACGGGCCCACCAAGATAAAAAGAGGGGAAAAGGGGTCCATGGGGAAAAAGGTTGATAAACACTGATATAGGTAAAACTATGCGTCGAAAATTTTCTTAATAAAAGTTCTGCTAGGAGCTTTTTTCGCCGAGATGTAAATAATAGTATTCCATCTTCCTATTTAAAAACAATAATTAATAGCTCCTTGATTTTTGGGGGTGTTGTCCCCCCCTACTGTCTTTGATAGAAACGCCACTTTAAAGAAAAAAAATATTCAAGAATTTGTCACGAAAACCATAAAAATGATGAGCCTAAAACTAGCTTTGATATCAGTAAAATTTGTAAAAATATGGAGGGATACATCTTTGGGGGGATGTTGATCATTCCTGAGGCAATATGTTATGGATATTAAACTTAAATTTCATAAGTAGGGGTTGAAGGAGAGGGTAGTAACCCTCTTTCCCATTCAAGAGATCCTTGGATGAAATAGCTCGTATTGACAAAATGTAAGTAAAGAGCGATCTATGCCAACAGAGGTCTTTAGTAAATTATATGCAGGAATAAAATCAATTATTCAGAATGATTCTTAACAAGCAAAAGTATTAATTTTGATGTTGCTCGATTAAAAATTATTAGTATATGGACATTTCAATAATTTTGATTTGCTTCCCCTTAGATATTGATATTTTTCGTGGATTGACGTCATTAGAATCAATTACACTAAATGAGCTTGTTTTGAAGCCTTGCTTTGCAAAGTGAAACCTTAATTCAAGGAATCGGACCTGAGGAGGCAGTAGCCCTTTTTCAAATTAAGGGTAACCCTGGGAAAACGAACCATAACCCAAAGTAGCCGAAAATTTAAATACAAATTTAAAAAAAACAACAACAAAAAACTTTGAAATGAGGAAGAATCGTCACTTTAAGTTGATTCAGGAAGGACAACTATTGTTTCGATTAATCTTAATCATAAAAACTCGTTAGAAAAACAAATTTATGAGAAATTCAAAAAATAGCCTCAAGCCCCCCAAAAATGATGCCAGATGAAAGTTAAAACTGCACCTATGGAATCAAAATAGTTCAACTGAAAGTAAAAAGCAACATTATGACTTAAAACGAACATAATTATTCTGTATTTTTATATATAGAGATATGAGAAGGGCTGCCCTAGTAAAGTTCAGTCGTTACGCTAGAGTTGTAGTGGTAGCTGCAAAATAGTAAAGAGGGAACCGCGGTGTAGAGGAACCAAAAATTAAAAAAAAACACATTAAAAAAATTCAGAAGAATAACTTTTTAAACACAGAGGCCTTTGGATGGGAACAAGAAGAATTTTTAGAGTACAATAAAACTTTTGCTTAAGAGCGAGAATTTAGAATAGGATGGCCCACTTTAAATGTGGAGCCAATAATTTTATATTAAAACTCCAATTTCAAACGGTTTTCTTTAGCATGAAAAGAGGACATAATACACTTTTTTGGGGCAAAAAGAAATTTTTAAGGTTACTTGCTCCAGCCAAGTAGCTTTTCAAGATAGTTAAAGGGTTCTGGCTCTCTGAAAACATCATTTCTCCTACTTCACTTGTTTGGGAAATACTCGGAAAGCCTCCTTTATGAACAGCTGATTGCTGATTTGTTTCGATAAACCTGAAACTTAACTACCTTCTAAAATTTGCGTCCATAGCTTAATATTTTTCGAAATTAAAATCGTAAAGTTGCTTTCTCATCTAAGCTCTTTTTGGGATTTACTTCCTTCTTACGATTACTAAAATAAAAGATACGTATCTTTTATGGCCTCAAATTCTTCTTCAATATTAACAGATAATGCAGGCTACTCAGCAATTTCTACTGCCATTCCAAATATTACGACATCTCTCACTTTTCCGAATTTATCACCCAGAAAATTCCCGGAACAAGGTTGAAATATAGCCTCGAGGAGCTCATTTCTCCTAACTATTTTTGCCTCTAAAGGTTTTCCCTATAGGAGATTGAGGTAATCAAGTTATACTTTATGGGTCTCTCCTCAGTTTTTTTTTTACATTTTAACGCAAGTCAAATATTTTACCTAGGTCAGCCAATGGATTAAGGCAAAATAACGATGAAGAAAAAACAGAAAGAAGAGGAAACAGAGCTGTGACATTTTATCAGTCCGGTGAACCAAGGCCTTAAAATTCAAGAACAACATAAATATAAATATGTTAGTAAACAGAATTTTTCGTAAGATTCAGACCTAAACACGAAAATAAAGAAAAAAGGACAAAGGGAATAAGAAAGAAGAATCGCAGAACTAAGCAAGAAATAATAGGCCAACTATACGTAAATATAAATTTATATTACAAAATTGTAAAAAAATTAAATTTAGGGCAGAACCCCACCTAAAACCCGAATGAAGAGTTCAGCAGAAAAAGAATACATTAGTAGTAGTGATTATAGCAATATGCCTACGCGAACCTCTTAACATAACCGTACTAGCACAAAATTTGGGTGAATGACCTACATATTCCTGTCAAGACTTGATAAGTATATAATCGATCACAGAATAAGAGGAATGACCAGTTCTTATCATCAGTTCTGATCAGTTCATGACAATGATATGAATAAATTTCTCATTTTGGGTTGTATGAAACTAGTCTTGACAAGCGCTTGGATAAAGTAAATCCGACACATTTTATAATACAAACCAAATTTTAGTGAATCAAAAAGCGAAAAATCTGCTACCCCTAATACTCTTATGATACACGCTTCGGTATAGTAAATCAGCGAAATTATGTTCCAAAATTAATAAATTGCTAAAGCATTTTTTTAGAGGGAACTTATGTTCAACCATATACCATATCCAGTGTGTGGTTCAAAATGTTCCGTACTCTGTTTTGCATAAAGCCCGATAAAGATACGCTTCTTTGAATCAAATATTTGGTTGAAGATGTTTTGAACTCTGTTTTGCACGAAGCTCGATAAAGATACATTTCTTTGAATCAAATGCGTGGTTCTAAATTTTTTGTACTCTGTTTTTCAGAAAACTTGATGAAGATACGTTTCTCTGAATTCAATGTGTGGTTCAAAATGTTTTGTAGTCAGTTTTGCACAAAGCTCGGTGAAGATAAGTTTCTTTGAATCAAATGTTTGATTATAATAAGAAACATACTTTTGTTTGAATCAAATGTGTGGTTCTAAATGCTTTGTACTCTGTTTTGCACAAAGCTCGACGAAGATACGTTTCTTTGAATCAAATGTTTGATTCAAAAATGTTATGTGCTCTGTTTTGCACAAAGCTCCATTAACATACGTTTCTTTGAAGCAAATGTATGGTTCTAAATGTTTTTTTACTTTGTTTTGCAAAAAGCTCGATGAAGAAACGCTTTTCTGAATCAAACGTGTCGTTCAAAATGTTTTGTACTCGGTTTTCCACAAAGCTCAATGAAGATCCGTTTCTTTGAATCAAATGTTTGTTTCAAAATGTTATGTGCTCTGTTTTGCACAAAGCTCCATTAACATACGTTTCTTTGAAGCAAATGTGTGGTTCTAAATGTTTTTTACTTTGTTTTGCACAAATCTCAATGAAGAAATGCTTTTCTGAATCAAACGTATCGTTCAAAATATTTTGTACTCGGTTTTCCACAAAGCTCAATGAAGATCCGTTTCTTTGAATCAAATGTTTGTTTCAAAATGTTATGTGCTCTGTTTTGCACAAAGCTCCATTAACATACGTTTCTTTGAAGCAAATGTGTGGTTCTAAATGTTTTTTACTTTGTTTTGCACAAAGGTCGATGAAGAAACGCTTTTCTGAATCAAACGTGTCGTTCAAAATGTTTTGTACTCGGTTTTCCACAAAGCTCGATGAAGATCCGTTTCTTTGAATCAAATGCTTGTTTCAAAATGTTATGTGCTCTGTTTTGCACAAAGCTCCATTAACATACGTTTCTTTGAAGCAAATGTGTGGTTCTAAATGTTTTTTACTTTGTTTTGCACAAAGGTCGATGAAGAAACGCTTTTCTGAATCAAACCTGTCGTTCAAAATGTTTTGTACTCGGTTTTCCACAAAGCTCGATGAAGATCCGTTTCTTTGAATCAAATGTTTGTTTCAAAATGTTATGTGCTCTGTTTTGCAAAAAGCTCCATTAACATACGTTTCTTTGAAGCAAATGTGTGGTTCTAAATGTTTTTTTTTACTTTGTTTTGCACAAAGCTCGAAGAAGAAACACTTTTCTGAATCAAACGTGTCGTTCAAAATGTTTTGTACTCGGTTTTTCACAAAGCTCGATGAAGATCCGTTTCTTTGAATCCAATGTTTGTTTCAAAATGTTATGTGCTCTGTTTTGCACAAAGCTCCATTAACATACGTTTCTTTGAAGCAAATGTGTGGTTCTAAATGTTTTTTACTTTGTTTTGCACAAAGGTCGATGAAGAAACGCTTTTCTGAATCAAACGTGTCGTTCAAAATGTTTTGTACTCGGTTTTCCACAAAGCTCGATGAAGATTCGTTTCTTTGAATCAAATGTTTGTTTCAAAATGTTATGTGCTCTGTTTTGCACAAAGCTCCATTAACATACGTTTCTTTGAAGCAAATGTGTGGTTCTAAATGTTTTTTACTTTGTTTTGCACAAAGGTCGATGAAGAAACGCT
The DNA here is from genome assembly GCF_032884065.1 of Artemia franciscana. Classification (NCBI taxonomy): domain Eukaryota; kingdom Metazoa; phylum Arthropoda; class Branchiopoda; order Anostraca; family Artemiidae; genus Artemia; species Artemia franciscana. The sequence continues at coordinate 37,223,851 of NC_088864.1, read as the reverse complement.
TTTTTGAATCAAACGTGTCGTTCAAAATGTTTTGTACTCGGTTTTCCACAAAGCTCGATGAAGATCCGTTTCTTTGAATCAAATGTTTGTTTCAAAATGTTATGTGCTCTGTTTTGCACAAAGCTCCATTAATATACGTTTCTTTGAAGCAAATGTGTGGTTCTAAATGTTTTTTACTTTGTTTTGCACAAAGCTCGATGAAGAAACGCTTTTCTGAATCAAACGTGTCGTTCAAAATGTTTTGTACTCGGTTTTCCACGAAGCTCGATGAAGATCCGTTTCTTTGAATCAAATGTTTGTTTCAAAATGTTTTGTACTCTGTTTTGCACAAAGATCGATGAAGAAACGTTTCTTTGAATCAAATGTTTGGTTCAAAATGTTTTTCATTTAATTTTGCACGAAATCGATGAACATAAGTTCCTTGAATCAAATACGTGGTTCTAAATGTTTTCTACTCTGTTTTTCACAAAGCTCAATGAAGATGCGTATCTCTGAATCAAATGTGTAGTTCAAAATGCTGTGTTTCGTAGAAAGCTCGACGAAGATACATTTCTTTAAATCAAAAGCTTGGTTAAAATTGTTTTGTACTCTGTTGGCCACAAAGCTCAACGAAGATACTTTTCTTTGAATCAAATGTGTAGTTCAAAATTTTGGGTACACCATTTTGAATAAGGCTCGACGAAAATACGTTCCTTTGAATAAAATATGTGGTTCAAAATGTTTCTTACTCTGTTTTGCACAAAGTTCGATGAAAAAACGTTTCTTTGAATCAAATGTATGGTTCAAAATGTTTTGTACTTCGTTTTGCAAAAAGCTCGACGAATATACGTCTCTTTGATTCAACTGTTTGGGTCAAAATTTTTTGTACTCTGTTTTAATCAAAGCTCGATGAACATACGTTTCTTTGAATCAAAAGCGTGATTCTAAATGTTTTGTGCTCTGTTTTGCACAAAGCTTGCTGAAGATACGTTTCCTTGAATCAAATGTGTTGTTCAAAATATTTTGTTCTCGGTTTTGCACAAGGGTCGATGAAGATCCGTTTCTTTGCATCAAATGTCTAGTTCAAAATGTTTTTTACTCTGTTTTTCACAAGGATCGAAGAATATACGTTTCTTTGAATCAAATCTTTGATTATAATAAGAAACATATATTTGTTTGAATCAAATGTGTGGTTCTAAATGTTTTGTAATCTGTTTTGCACAAAGCACGACGAAGATACGTTTCTTTGAATCAAATTTTTGATTCAAAATGTTTTGTGCTCTGTTTTGCACAAAGCTCCATGAATACACGTTTCTATGAAGCAAATGCGTGGTTTTAGATATTTTTTACTTTGTTTTGCACAAAGCTCGATGAAGAAACACTTCTCTGAATCAAATTTGTTGTTCAAAATGTTTTTTACTCTGTTTTCCAAAAAGCTCGATGAAGATCCGTTTCTTTGAATCAAATGTTTAGTTCAAAATGTTTTGTACTCTGTATTGCACAAAGCTCGATGAAAAAACGTTTCTTTTAATCAAATGCGTGGTTCAAAATGTTTCGCATTTAGTTTTGCACAAAGCTCGATGAATATACGTTATATTTGAATAAAATGTGTTGTTCATAATGTTCTGTTCTCTGTTTTGCATACAGCTCGATGAAGATACGTTTCTTTGAATCAAATGTTTGGTTCAAAATGTTTTGTAATCTGTTTTGCACAAAGCTCGATCAAGAAACGTTCCTTTTAATCAAATGCTTGGTTCACGACGAAGCACGACGAAGATACGTTTCTATGAATCAAATTTTTGATTCAAAATGTTTTGTGCTCTGTTTTGCACAAAGCTCCATGAATACACGTTTCTATGAAGCAAATGCGTGGTTTTAGATATTTTTTACTTTGTTTTGCACAAAGCTCGATGAAGAAACACTTCTCTGAATCAAATTTGTTGTTCAAAATGTTTTGTACTCTGTTTTCCAAAAAGCCCGATGAAGATCCGTTTTTTTGAATCAAATGTTTAGTTCAAAATGTTTTGTACTCTGTTTTGCACAAAGCTCGATGAAAAAACGTTTCTTTTAATCAAATGCGTGGTTCAAAATGTTTCGCATTTAGTTTTCCACAAAGCTCGATGAATATACGTTTTATTTGAATCAAATGTGTTATTCAAAATGTTCTGTTCTCTGTTTTGCATAACGCTCGATGAAGATACGTTTCTTTGAATCAAATTTTTGGTTCAAAATTTTTTGTACTCTGTTTTGCACAAAGATCGATGAAGAAACGTTTCTTTTAATCAAATGCGTGGTTCAAAATGTTTCGCATTTAGTTTTGCACAAAGCTCGATGAATATACGTTATATTTGAATCAAATGTGTTGTTCATAATGTTCTGTTCTCTGTTTTGTATACAGCTCGATGAAGACACGTTTCTTTGAATCAAATGTTTGGTACAAATTTTTTTGTACTCTGTTTTGCACAAAGATCGATGAAGAAACGTTTCTTTTAATCAAATGCGTGGTTCAAAATGTTTCGCATTTAGTTTTGCACAAAGCTCGATGAATATACGTTATATTTGAATAAAATTTGTTGTTCATAATGTTCTGTTCTCTGTTTTGCATACAGCTCGATGAAGATACGTTTCTTTGAATCAAATGTTTGGTTCAAAATGTTTTGTAATCTGTTTTGCACAAAGCTCGATCAAGAAACGTTCCATTTAATCAAATGCTTGGTTCACGACGAAGCACGACGAAGATGCGTTTCTTTGAATCAAATTTTGCTCGATGAAGATACGTTTCTTTGAATCAAATGTTTGGTTCAAAATGTTTTGTACTCTGTTTTGCACAAAGCTCGATCAAGAAACGTTTCTTTTAATCAAATGCGTGGTTCAAAATGTTTCGCATTTAGTTTTGCACAAAGCTCGATGAATATACGTTTTATTTGAATCAAATGTGTTGTTCATCATGTTCTGTTCTCTGTTTTGCATAAAGCTCAATGAAGATACCGTTTCTTTGAATCAAATGTTTGGTTCAAAATGTTTTGTACTCTGTTTTGCACAAAGATCGATGAAGAAACGTTTCTTTTAATCAAATGCGTGGTTCAAAATGTTTCGCATTTAGTTTTGCACAAAGCTCGATGAATATACGTTATATTTGAATCAAATGTGTTGTTCATAATGTTCTGTTCTCTGTTTTGTATACAGCTCGATGAAGACACGTTTCTTTGAATCAAATGTTTGGTACAAATTTTTTTGTACTCTGTTTTGCACAAAGATCGATGAAGAAACGTTTCTTTTAATCAAATGCGTGGTTCAAAATGTTTCGCATTTAGTTTTGCACAAAGCTCGATGAATATACGTTATATTTGAATAAAATTTGTTGTTCATAATGTTCTGTTCTCTGTTTTGCATACAGCTCGATGAAGATACGTTTCTTTGAATCAAATGTTTGGTTCAAAATGTTTTGTAATCTGTTTTGCACAAAGCTCGATCAAGAAACGTTCCATTTAATCAAATGCTTGGTTCACGACGAAGCACGACGAAGATGCGTTTCTTTGAATCAAATTTTGCTCGATGAAGATACGTTTCTTTGAATCAAATGTTTGGTTCAAAATGTTTTGTACTCTGTTTTGCACAAAGCTCGATCAAGAAACGTTTCTTTTAATCAAATGCGTGGTTCAAAATGTTTCGCATTTAGTTTTGCACAAAGCTCGATGAATATACGTTTTATTTGAATCAAATGTGTTGTTCATAATGTTCTGTTCTCTGTTTTGCATAAAGCTCAATGAAGATACCGTTTCTTTGAATCAAATGTTTGGTTCAAAATGTTTTGTACTCTGTTTTGTACAAAGATCGATGAAGAAACGTCTCTCTGAATCAAATGTTTGGCTCAAAATGTTTTTCATTTAGTTTTGCACGAAGTCGATGAAGATAAGCTCCTTGAATCAAATGCGTGGTTCTAAATGTTTTCTACTCTGTTTTTCACAGAATATACATTTCTTTAAATCCAATGTTTTGGATTCAAATAATTTTCCAAAATATTTGTACTTTGTTTTGCAAAAAGCTCGATGAATAAACTTTTCTTTGATTCAAGTGTGTGGTACAAAATCTTTTGTATTCTTTTTTACACAAAGCTCGATGAAGATAGACTTCATTGAATCGAATGTTCGGTTTAAAATGTTTTGTACTCTGTTTTGCACCAAGTACCGTGAAAATACGGTTCTTTGAGTCAAATGTATGGTTCAAAATGTGTTGTACTCTGTTTTGAACAATGCGCGTTGAAAATAATTTTTTTGAATCAAATGCGTTGTTAAAATTTTTTTTAACCCTGTTTTGTACAAAATCTCAATGAAGATACGTTTGTTTGAATCAAATGAGAGAGAGAGAGAGAGAGAGAGAGAGAGAGAGAGAGAGAGAGAGAGAGAGAGAGAGAGAGAGAGAGAGAGAGAGAGAGAGAGAGAGAGTGAGAGAGAGAGAGAGAGGGAGAGAGAGAGAGAGAGAGAGAGAGAGAGAGAGAGAGAGAAATAGAGAGAAACACTCACTCAGACACACAGGTACAGAGAGACAGAGACACACAAACGACCGCTCAAACACACAGGCACACAGAGGGTGACACAAAAATACCATAAGATTTGTTTCTCTGTTTGTCTTTGAGTTTTTTGTGTGTTTTACTCTGTGTGTTTGCATGTCTTTTTTTTTACTCTTCCTCGCTCGTTACCTGTTTGTCTGAGCGGTTGTTTGCTTATCTCTCTCTCTTTGTACCTAAGCGTCCGAGCGGAATATTTCCGTGTCTCTTTGTGTATCTATGTGTGCTTTTGGGTCTGACTCTGTGTGTTTCTCTCTCTCTCTCTCTCTCTCTCTCTCTTTCTGTGCCTGTGTTTCTGAGTAGCTGTTTGCTTGTCTCTGTGTCTGTCTTTTTTTGTTTGGGTGGGTGACTCTGTATGTTTGTATGTGTTCTCTCTCTCCTTCTCTCTCTGTCTCTGTGCCTATGTGTTTGAGCGGGCGTTTGCCTCTCTCTCTCTCTCTCTCTCTCTCTCTCTCTCTCTCTCTCTCTCTCTCTCTATCTATACCTGTGTGTCTGAGCGGGTGTTTGCTTGTTTCTCTGTCTGTTTCTGTGTGTTTTTGCTGGCCTTTCTCTGTGTTTTTGCATGTGTTTTTTACGCTCCCTCACTCTCTACCTGTGTGTCTGAGTGGCTGTTTGCTTGTCTGTCTGTTTGTGCCTTTGTGTCTGAGCGGGTATTTGCTTCTCCCTCTCTCTGTGCTTGTGTCTCTGAACCTCTGTGTAAGTAATTGATTGTGTCTCTCCCTCTCTCTTTGTGTGCCTGTGTTTCTGAGCAGGTGTTTGCATATCACTGTGTCTGTCTTTTTGATTTTTTGTTTCTGACTGTGTTTTTCTTATGTATTTTGTCTCCTCTCTCTCTCTCGCTCTCTCTCTCTCTCTCTCTCTCTCTCTCTCTCTCTCTCTCTCTCTCTCTCTCTCTCTCTCTCTCTCTCTCTCTCTCTGTACCTTTGTGTCTGAGTGGATGTTTGCTTGTCTCTCTCTGTTGTTCCTGTGTGTCTGAGCGGATGTTTGCTTTTCTCTGTGTCTGTCTTTGTTTGCTTCTGTGTCTTACTCTGTGTGTTTGTTGGAGTTTTTTCGTCTCTTACTGTCTGTGCCTGTGTGTCTGAGTCGCTGTTAGCTTGTCTCTCTTACTGTTGTTCCTATGTGTCTGAGCGGGTTTTTCCTTGTCTCTGTACCTGCCTTTTAGTGTTTGTTGCCTCTCTTTCTCTGCCTGTGTGTGTTTGTGTGGCTGACTCTGTGTGTTTGTCGATGTTTTGTCTCTATCTCTTTGGGCCTATGTGTCTAAGTGGGTCTTTGCTTGAATTTCTCTCTCTGTGCCTGTGTGTTAGAATCTGTATGTTTATAAGGGTTTCTCTCTCTCTCTCTCTCTCTCTCTCTCTCTCTCTCTCTCTCTCTCTCTCTCTGTCCGAGTGGCAATTTGCTTGTCTATTTCAATCCTTGTGCTTGTGTGTCTGAGCGGGTGTTTGCTCGTTTCTGTGCCTGTATTTTGTGTTTTTGCGTCTGACTGTGTGTTTGTATGTCTTTTCCTCCTTCTCTCTCTCTCTATCTCTAACCTGTGTGTCTCAGCTGGTGTTTGCTTGTCTCTCTCTCTGTCCCTGTCTGCCTGAGCAGGTGTCTGCTCGTTTCTCTGTCTGTCTTTGTGTGTTTATTTGTCTGACTCTGTGTGTTCTTAGTTGTTTTGTCTCACTCTCTCTCTTTCTCTCTTTCTTTCTTTCTCTCTTCCTCTATGCCTGAGCAGGTGTTTGCTTGTCTCTCTCTATGTGTCTGTGTCTGGGTGGCTGTGTCTGCTTCTCTCTCTCTCTCTCTCTCCTCTCTCTCTCTCTCTCTCTCTCTTCGCCTATATGTCTTAGTGGGTGTTTGCTTGTCTCTCTCTGTGCTTGCGTGTCAGGCTGTCTGTTTGCTTGTCTTTCTCACTATGCATCTCTGTCCGGGCAGATAATTGCATGTTTATGTTTCTGTCTTTGTGTTTCGTATGTCTGACTCTGTGTGTTAATATGTGCTTTTCTCTGTTTCTCACTGTGTTGCCTAGGTTTCTGAGTGGTTGTATGCATGTCTTTGTGTGGTTGGGTGTCTGACTGTGAGTGTTTGTAGGTGTTTTTGTCTCTCTCTCTCTCTCTTTCTCTGTGCCTGTGTGTTTTAGCGGATGTTTTTTCGTCTCCCAATGTCCGTCTCTGTATTTTTGCGTGTCTAATACTGTGTATAAGTGAGTTTTTTCCTTTTTCTCTCTCTCTGTGGCTGTGTGTCAGAGTGGCTGTTTGCTTGTCTCTCTCTCTCTGTGCTTATGTGTCTGGGTGGGAGTTCGCGTGTCTCTGTCTGTCTTTGTATTTTTTTTCCGTGTTACTCTCTGTGTCTATGCGTCTGAGCAGGTGTTTACTTGTTTCTATTTGTGTATTTGTGTTTTTGACTCTGCGTGTTTGTATGTGTTTCTCTTTCTTCCTCTCTCTCTCCCTCTGTCTCTCTTTCTCTCTGTCTCTCTCTCTCTCCACTCTCTTTCTCTCTCCCTCTTTCTCTGTGCTTGTGTGTTTTAGCGGGTGTTTTCTCGTACCCGTGTCTTTTTTTTGTTTGTTTGTATGGCTGAGTCTACGTGCTTGTATATGTTTTGTCTCTCTCACTCTCTGTGCCTGATTGTCTGAGCAGGTGTTTGTTTGTCTCTGTTTCTGTCTTTGTATGTTTCTATATCTGACGCTGTGTGTTTGTAGGTGCTTTTATCTCTCTCTCTCTCTCTCTCTTTCCTCTCTCTCTGTGCGTCTGTGTCTGACTGGCTGTTTACTTCTCTCTCTCTCATATTTGATTCAAAGAAGCGTATCTTCGTCGAACTTTGTAAAAAACAGACTAAAAAACATTTTGTACCACATATTTGATTCAAAGAAACGTATCTTCATCGAACTTCTTGATAAACAGACTACAAAACAAACATTTGATTCAAAGAAACATATCTTCATCGAGCTTTGTGCAAAACAGTGTACTAAACATATTGAACCACATATTTGATCAAAAAGAACGTATTTTCACTGAGCCTTTGTAAAAACAGAGCAAAAACAATTAGAATCATAAATATGATTCAAAGAATCGTATTTTCATTGAAATTTGTGCAAAACGGAATATACAATTTTTTGAACCCTACATTTGATTCAAAGAAACGTATCGTCATCATGTTTTGGGCAAATCAGAGTGCAAAATACTTTGAATCATATATTTGATTTAAATTAACGTATCTTCATCGAGCTTTGTGCAAAACGCAGTACAAAACATTTTGAACAACACATTTGATTCATGGAAACATAAGCCCATCGAGCCTTGTACAAAACAGAGTACAAAACCTTTTCAACCACACTTTTGATTCAAAGAAACATGTCTTCCTTAAGCTTTGTGCAAAACGAAGTACAAAACATTTTGAACCACATGTCTGATTAAAAAAAAACACATATTCATTGAGCTTTGCGCCAAACTGAGTACAAAACATTTGCAACTACAAAGTGCAAAACAGAGAACATAACTTTTGAATCACACATCTGATTCAAAGAAACACGTCTTCCTTAAGCTTTGTGCAAAACGAAGTACAAAACATTTTGAACCACAAATTTGATTCAAGGAAACATATCTTCATCGTGCTTTGTGTAAAATAGAGTAAAACAAATATTTGAACCACACGTTTCATTCAAAGAAACGTATCTTCATTGAGCTTTTTGCAAAACATTTTATTCAATGAAACGTATCTTCATTGCGCTTCGTGAACCATACATATGATTCAAAGAAACGTATCTTCACAAAATTTGATGATATCTTCACAAAAGGGATAGCAGATCCGTTGGCTTTTGATCCACTAGAGCTCGATGCGTATTATAAAATGCGTTCGATTTACTTTATCCAAGCGCGTGTCAAGACCAGTTTCATACAACCCAAAATAAAAAATTATTCATATATTTATCATTACTTGAATATAACGTTTTATAATAACTGGTCATCCCTCTTATCCAGTGAAGGTCGAATATATATAAATCATGTCCTGACAGGAATATGTAGGTCATTCATCCAAGTTTTGGGCTAATACAGTTATGCTAATTAGGTTCACGTAGGAGTATTGCTATCATCACTACTGATAAAGTCAGTAGCTAATCAAGCTGCGACGAAGGGAAAAGAGGACTGAATATTTCAAAAGGTAATAAAAAAAAAATTTCTGAACCTCCCAGAAGTCTTCCCGTTTCGCATTTTCCATTGACTAGCTTTTGCCTTAATTTGATATTCGAGGGTTGAAATTTGACGAGTTATATTTGAGGGAGAAATCTACGAGTGGTGGAAATTTGCAACGCGTAGAGAAAGTATACCAGGGATTACTGAAAAAGTGGTGTTTTGGGGTGTTCTAGAAGAACAGGGAGCTGGTAACTCTTCTTATATATCTTCATTCGCTATGGGAATGTTTTTTCTTTCCTTACTGGTTCTTTTTCAATGTACAAAGGTAAAAAAGCTTACACAAAAAGGAGATATTTTCTTGAACACCGAACTAAACTTTAGCTGAAGATTTATAATACTTGTTCTATATTTTCTTTTCGTCCTTCAAACAGTAAATATTCAATTTTAAACTAAATTAACCAAATGGCATAACGTCAGTCTCTTTATTTTGTTATTCGCTTGCTGGTTATAATTCATTTTACTAAACATCATTTCGGAGACATATTCTATTCAACGACAGGTCAGTAAGATTAGTCACGTTCTCTAAAAAAGATAAATTTATCTACTGATAAGCAAAATATGCGTCTGTCATTACTGTTCTAATATCACAGTTGCGACCTTTGTATTGGGAGTCCGAGCCTGGCCATAAAAATATGATTTAAACCTTTAATTTGGGAAGATTTATTTTGTTCAAAAAGATAATTCATAAATAATCTGTGATGGGCCAATAAGTTTGGAATAGGCATCTAAATTTATGATTGCAATAGGATATAAAAGACGAAAATAGAAAACAAAACAAAAGTGCTTTCTTTCGCTTTCCTATCTTTAAAAGTAAAATTAAGAATTTTGCCCAGAAGAAGAAAGAGGGAGAGATGTGGCATGGTTTACGCATTCAGCCCTGAAAAATGACGTAATCCACTCAAGACAAATGGTTAATATGGATATTTATCTTATTGCTTAATTTAATTAATTTGACTCAATTCATAAAATTATGTTTCGCGATGTATAATTGTGCATAGGCTATTATAAAGGGGTGGGATCGATTGGTTATATTCCAGCCAGAGGGTGGGGGTAATATTCCGTAAATGAGAGAGGCTGCCCCATCCTCAATCCCTTATTCCTTATGTTAAAGTTCGATTTTTGTCCTGTTTCTTCAGAACGACAGCTGAAACGCAAGGGTTGTTGAATTGGAATGAAATTTTTTTTTGAAGCCCTAAGAAACTTTAGCTTTAAGAATGAGGAGTTGAGGAGGGGGCAGTTCCTTATATTTTGTTTAATATTTTACTCTTGTTCCTTATACTCAAAAGAAAAGACTTTTCATCACGTCAAAAAGAGCCTACAACTGTTTAGTATAACAGTTCGTTATACTATACAGTAAGTGAAAAGTGACCATTGCCAATAGGTAGGCCTACTAAACTCCTAAAAACCGGAGTTACGGTTAAAATATTCATAAAAGAAATCTGTTATGCTGATTCCAACTATGTAATATGCTATTAATTTTAATGTTGATCATCCAAAGGTACGATCATATGCACATCTGCGTAATTTTAAAAATAGTAACTGAACTCCCCCCAAAATGGGTATGTCACTGCTGAAAACTGTGCAATAAAATTTGACATAATGAACACTATATAAGACCTTTTCTCAAAGTAATATACTCCAAATGTTAAATTTTCACTTTGAGATTTTGGTTTGAGGGAGTCATAGCTCTTGTCACTTTCAGGATAACCCCGGGTTTAGTATTAAAAAGGAAAAGAAACTAATAAAAAATAAAGTTTTTTTTCAAATTAAAGTAAAGAGAGACGCTGAAAATTAAAACGAACGGAATTTATTCACATTTGATGTGGACTGTCTCCTTCTGAGCTCCTCACTCTCTACTCTGAAGTTTGACCTTTTCTCCCAATATTTTAAGAGTGACTGCTCAAACACCAGAACACTTATAATTGCTTTAAGCACACCACTGTAATACTTCAGCGGACAAAGCATGGGATTAAGGAGGGGGTAAATCCCTCAGGAATGGAATAATTTCTATCCCTTAAAATTTCGTGTCACCATTTACCTTATGTAAAAAGAAATTATTTTTTATTATGTTTAATTCAGTACAGATTGGTTACGAAATATACATATTTTTCCAATTGAAAAGGACGATTTTTTTCGGCCGATCTTTTTTGGCGACCGATCAAAGCGAAAAGGGCACCACAGGAATTACTATTGTTAAAAACTCAGTACAGAAAAATTACAGTGCCCCGCCTTGAACAACAAAGGAAAGTCCCTTTTTGTATGGCTAGCACTGATGAGCTTTCTTTATTTCGCCACCGGCAGGGTACTGAAACATAATACGAAGCTGTTTTAGGGATCGTTCAAAAGCTAAGTTTTATATATAATAAGTTTTCATAAATTAGGCTTGATGATGCCAGCACAAAGTCTCACATGGCACCTACAAAGTACACTTAGGGTGTCACTTCATGAATGGGAAAGCTAGGATGAGTTAAAAGCGTAGTTATTGGTCTACAGCTACTACCAGACCCATTGAAACTTTTACTTAACAGATACCTATGGCATTGTCACTTTTGATTGATGAATTGCTTGAAAATTTGCCTATGGGAGAAGATTTAAGACCACTGTAATACTTCAGCGGAAAGAGCATGGGATTGAGGAGGGGACACACCCCTCAGAAATGGAATGATTTTTGTCCGTTTTGAAATTTCAGTTCATTATTCACTCTAAAGGAATTTTTTTTTCATTTTTTAATTGTTTAATTATGTGCATATTAGTCACGAAATATAATCTCTGCCCAATTAAAAAGCATATGAATTGGTTTTACTGTTTATATTGGCACGACTAAGACAAAACACCTAGGCATCCAATTAAAATAATTTACAAAACATCTATCTTAAGTATATTCGTGTGAGAACCAAAGGTGTTGTCAATATCACGGTTGCAGTGATAGCCACCGCTTAGTAAAGAGCAAACCACCGCCCATAGTGGATAAAGATTCAAAAATGTGTTTTAACAAATTGCCTAGGGAGAAAAAATATTACTGGTTGCTAATCCAGTAATGCTAACTGTTACTTTGGTTAATATTAATAGTGTGCTGATGATCTGGTACGCTTCAGGTTGCACTGATGAGTCCTTTTTTCCCTTGCTGCTAGCAGGGCCAGGAACATTATCGGAGCTTCTTAAGAAATCAAGCAAAAGCTAACTTTTGCATATGAACACTTTTTATAGATTTGACTTGATGAAGCCCTCAAAATATGTTAAATGATACTTTAAAAGCACACTCATAAGCACACCACTGTAATACTTCATCAGAAAGAGCATGGGATTGACGAGGGGTAACTGCTGCAGGAATCGAATATTTTCTTTCCGCTTTAAAATTTATTTATTTGTTTATTTGAAAACCCGTCATATAAAAGCAAGAAGAAGGAGCAGTAAAGGAAAACATAATAATAAAACGTGAAAGACAACAATTAAACACTTTACAAAATACAACACAAGCAAATCATACAAAAGAAACCAGAATAAGAAAAAAGACTTCTAAGCGAACGAGCATAAAAACAAACATTTACTCTCTAATGTGACCATTATCTTACCACTGCAAGATATGACTCCAGTCGTGTGACAATTTAATCATTAAAACTCACAATACATGTTGCAATGCCAGTACATGGATCAGTTATATTATAATGAATAAACATGAATGAGTTCCGGGTCCAAGTTGGGAGCCGAAGCCGAAGGAGTACCATCTAATTTACATAATATGTGTGGAAAAATTCTTCAAAATGGCTCAATATACTATAAATGCTGAAGAGCAAAAGCATTAAACAATCTTATTATTATTATCGAAATTTAATCAAAAACCCATCACAAGTAAAAACAAAACAAGACAGAGTATAGGGAAAAGAAAAAAAATACAATAGAGATTGCAAACAACAACAACAAAAACTGAAGTGAGACAACGCGAAAGAAAATACATCACTGCTCAAGTATGTGGGAACAATCATTTAAATTCCAATCTATTTTTTTTTATTATGATTCACTATCCGTCTGGGGATGGCAACCTCTGGGTTAGCAACCTTGAATTTCGCAATAGCGAGCGATTTTCTATACCACAAAGGCATATGAAGCAGATACTCGTAAGCTACTGGGAATCTTTGTCTGATTGCAGACCTAGATACATAAGGTGATGTCACCGGTTGAACAGAGCTAGATCCAAGTGTGATGCAAGGTGCAGAGGAATCTATTTTCCAGTTAAACAGGACAATATCAGACTTTGAGGAGTTGAATTCAAGTCCAGCTTCCTGTTATTCCGCTTGTAGGATTCAAAAAATTTCAGTGATACTTTGAAGAGTTCGACTGAGCTTTAAGATGTCTTCAGCATAGCATACCAAGGAAAGGTTGACAGAAGACACAATCAGTGAAGATGGGCAAAAATCTTGTGCTTTCTGTACACACTTGTTAAAGATGTCGGGAGAGGTGACAGATCCCTGACGGGCCCCTTTCTTGACTGGGATAAGTTGCCAACGAGGAATCAGGGGCACACAATCCACGTTTACCAGCTTTCAGAAGTATCGCATGGTAGATTTACCAGATTTACCAGCATATCAGAAGCTGCATGGATAAGGGATTAGAATGGACGTCTGATATCATTTCCCCTCAAAACAAGGCCTTCTCAGAAGATTCCTCATCAATCAAGGTATTTGCAACCGTGGTTAGAGCGTCAACACATACGGTACCTCGCTTAAATCTGAACTGGTTTGGAGGGGTGTAGCAGACATTTCAATTTCCCAAATAAATGGTAGCTCAAAGAACTTGCAAAGAGATGTAGTTACAGTAATAGGGCAGAATGATGTACACTGTTCTTCAGATTTTCCTTTTTTAGATATAGGAGTCAGATCTCTGACACAAAAGGAAGAAGGAACGACACCCTAAGTGAAAATCATCTGCATAAGCACAGACAGATGAGCCGTAAGAGTTTCTCCTCGTACTTAAAATGAATCGCATTGACTTGGTGAAACGTTTTCATTTTAGTTTTTGGATGGTATCTTCGACAGAACGGGTACTGACCAAAAAGTCTCCATTGGGTTGAACATCCAGAAACTGATCCAGAGCTAATTCATAAGATTGCTCTATGATGGGATCAGGGGCGAGAAAATCCATTTCATAATATGTATACCATTCGGCCTCTGGAATGTCAGCTGAGGATGGTGACGAAGAAGGAGGTGCTGAGAAGGAGACAAATTTAAATACAATATTTTAATCTTGTTTTGCACGACCAGAATAGCTATTAACAAGATTTCTATGATTTTTAGCTGGAGTTTTGGAAAACCTCCGCTTCGTAGAGATCTGTATGTCGTTCACATGCCTGACAGTTGGACTCCCACACTCTTTCCATATCGAAAACCGAAATTTCGCATGGCCACATGAAGTTAAAAGCTCTGGATTTGTGGACCAACCAGGAATGAATTCCTTGCGGACACGTTGCATGGAGACAGCTTGTTCTTCAGCAAAGCGGAGGGCATGGATTATTTCAGCACAATATATATCAACACAAATAAGGACCTAAATCTTAGGCAACTAGAGTGACTTTTCGAGGAGCTGAAACGGGACATTAATTTTAGTTAGTATCGAGTCAACCGACTTGAGGAACTGAGCTTGGTCAATCGTTGACCAATCACGACGATATCGACTTTGAATAATCACGTGCTAGTGGACTACTTTGAAAAACCAAAGATGGCACACGGATGGAGCTTATAGGTAAGTGGCCAGACAGCTGAAAATCAAATATAACGTTGGCCGTATTGGCGGTCACGATTTAGTGTCACCATTTACTTTGAATATACAAAAAGATTGTTTTTTATTGTTTAGTTTGGTACAGATTGATCACGAAATTTACTGATCTACCCAATTAAAAAGCCTATAAATTGGTTGTACTGTTTATATTGACACAATTGAGCCATAACACCTATGTACCCAATTGAAATAATTTACAAAATTTCTATCTTTAATATCTTCATGTGAGAGCCAAAGGTACCGTCAATATCACTGTTGCAGGGATAGTCACCTCATAGTAAAGAGCGAACCACCGCTCATATTGGACAAAGATTCAAAAGAGTCCTTATTGACAATTTCTCTAGTGAAAAATATCACTGGTAGCTGATTCAGGGATGGTAACAAGTATTTCGATTAATCTTAATAATAAAATTTTATTTTGAAACAAATTTACCGGGATTTAAAAAAAGAGCTTGAGGCAACTCAAAAATGGAGACCGGTCAATACGAAAAGTTCACCATAGAAGTTGCTATTGTTAAAAACCCCATACAGTAAGATTACAGTCCCCTCCCTACCTTGAATAACAAGGAAAGTCCCTTTTTTCACAGGTAGCACTATTGAGTCCTCTTTTTTTCTTTGTCCTTACCATGGCACTGGAACATCATACAAAGCTGGGTAAGTAAATATTCCAAAACTAATCTAAATATACATGTAAACACTTTTTATAAATCAGACTTGATGAGGTCTTCACAAAGTGACATATACAGCCTATAAAGTACACTTAGGGTGTCATGTCTGGAATGGAAAAGCTGGGATGAATTAAAAGCATAGTCATGGATCAACAAATACAACCCGACCCATAGGAACTTTCACTTAGCAGATGCCGCTGGTATTGTCCCTACCGATTGATCATTTCCCTCTACAACTACAAACATCCTTTCAGTTTATCGAGACAGTTATTGATTCACAGAATCGTTTCACGCTACTTGAAACTTTGCATAGAAAATTTATGCTAACTCGTAAGATAGCAACTTAAGATCAAAACTAACCCATTTGAAAATAATATCATTTACTTTCAACTGTGAAGTTTGTTTTATAGATTTTTTTTAGGTTCAATTTTTGAGTAATAAAGTAATAAAGTAATTTGAGTAGTAAAGTAAATTTAGGAAGTAAAGAAAGAAAATCAGTAAGGGTAGCGCCCAAATTAGATCATCAGAGAATAGTGTTTTGCAATCTAAATTTGTATGATATAATCATTTTCATTTCTTTTTGGTTCAAGAAACTTGTTAGAGATTATGGAACACTATGGTTTTTTTTCACGGTCAATCCAAGTATACTTTCATATCTTGAGGAATTTCGCTTCGAAGATAATCCTATTTTTTCTCGGATATATTGTTTTAGACAAAAGAAGCACACATACCTGCATGGCTTTCATCATAAATAAGTTGCTTGCTTCAAACCTCTGATGAACTTTGTGTACTTGTGCTGCTACACTGGTAAATTTTTCCTGGAAATGGAGAAACAAATTGAAAAATTCTATTTGGGTGAAAGAATTTTTTATCCCTAAATACCGAAATGGTTTTTGACAGCTGTGTTGTTGAGTGTTTTGTGCCCAATAATGTTAAACTAGTAAAAGTTGTAATTTATCGACCTCCGTCATCAAGTAAGGCACATTTCCTAAATAAACTACAAAATGTGTTAAGTCTACTATCGGACCTCCGAATGCCGTTTATGGTTCTCGGTGACTTCAACCCCAATTTAATGGAGATTCTCCCATCTACCCAGCAAGGAATTGAATAGGTATGTGCTGCAGTTCTAGAGTTCAACCTATCATACGGCATAAGAACTGTATGTCTTATCCTGACTCGAGTAACTAATTCCTTTTCTTCTCTTATCGACACTTTCATGGCTACGGAAGTTTTGCCTCACTGCTGTATCACGATGTCCAATGTCAAAGCACGAGGGGTAGTCTCTCAAAGCAGTTTTACAAAAAGGAGTATTTACTTACAGGCAAATGGAACAATGTTAAAATCAAAACTTAGTAATGTGGATTGCAATGAAATTCTTAAAGAGGAAGAGCCAACCAATGCTTTGGATGCATTTTATAAATAGATTTAAGGAAAAGTTGGATCTTTGCTGCCCTTACATAACTTTGCATCGGAACAGACCTTCGCACAAAAAAACATGGATAAGCACCTCAATATTAAAATGTCATGATGAAAAAATGGATTCTACAAGATAAGAATAAAGTACCCTTTATACCATAATATTGAGCGGTTCAAAACCTATAAAAATTTGCTAACTAAATTCTCAGAATAATTAAAAAAATATATTACAAAAATTGATTTCAGAAATTGAATTCACCTCAAACTACCTGGAATTTAATAAAAGGAAAACTTGGACATAATAACAAAGCAGCACACTAATAATTGATAATAAATGAAAGTGGTATTGAGCTGAAAGAAAAAAATAGTATAGCTGAATATTTCTGTCACTATTTCTCAAATATTAGCTCACATATTTATATAAAAAATATCTTTCACCATCTCAAAACCCTAGTATATTTACTGCCCCTGTTACTCCTAATAAACTTCAGCATGTAATAATGAAATTCAAGAGTGGCAATTCGTTAGGTTTAGACTAATCATCTGCAAATAATTTAAAAAAATCTCGTCAGTGTAGTTATTGTCCCGTTGCTTTATATTTTTAATACATCCATTTAATACAACTTGGGATATTTCCAGAAATATGGAAAGTTGCCCAATTCCTTCCAATTTAAAAAAAGGGATACGATAGACTCAAGTAATTTCCGAACAATAGCGATTCTTTTCCCTTTGTCTAAGTTATTACAAAAACTAATTAAAAACGATATTTGATAAAATAATTTTTTTTCTAAGAGTTGATTGGGGTATTGGTCTGGTCATTCGACTGAAAAATCTATTGCTGCTCTTTTAAAAAATAACAAATCAAGTTTCTACTCTTGTTCATAACATTGGAAAAATCCATAATGATTCCATAATGATTGGAAAAATCATTCCTTCAGGATGAGAAGCCAGAACTCAAAAGATCAACTAATACACTATATTGACCTCACTAGCGAGTTGAACCTAGCGCAGAGTGTCCTCGAGCCTACGCGTCAAACCAACACTTTGGAAGTTGTATTCAACACACCCATGGTAGACCTCCTCGTTACAAAAACAGTCGTTAACCCCGTTACAAGCGACCACGAACATGCTGTCCACTGCCAAGTCCGTGCTGAACAACTCAAAATTCGTACACAGGATGATGGACCCACTTTTAAATTAAACTTCCATAAAACAGACATAACAAAGCTCAAAATAATACTAGAGCATACCGATTGGGACAACCTTGTGTATAATCTACCAATCGCCGAAGCCTGGGAAGTTTTCTATGGCATACTTCACCGAGCCGTCACTCAAACCATACCATTCA
This sequence comes from Artemia franciscana, assembly GCF_032884065.1. Lineage (NCBI taxonomy): Eukaryota > Metazoa > Arthropoda > Branchiopoda > Anostraca > Artemiidae > Artemia > Artemia franciscana. The sequence goes on along the minus strand of NC_088864.1, from coordinate 37,205,934 downwards.
GGAACAATAAACACATTAGCAAAAGGATATTCCTTCCAAAGCACATAAGAAAGCTCATCAGGGACCGGAAGAAGTCATACAGGGATTACAAAGCATCTGGAAGCATAAGTAGAATCCCCAAGCTTCAAAAACTCAGCTCAAAATGTAGAAAAGCTATCAGAGACTACAACAAAGATTATGAACGAGAAGAATTCCAGAAAATAAGAACAAAAAGCGATTTATACAACCTGTGCAAACGCAAGCTAGGTGAGCAACAGAAACTACCAACACTAATAGATCGAAGTGATGTGGTCCATAGCACTAGCCTAGATAAGGCGAATGCTCTTGTAAAATTCTTCGCCAGCACGTTCACTATTGACGATGGCTATTTACCTCAACTCCAAGACTCACACTCAGGAAGCGAGCTCCACAGCATTGGCTTCACGCCAGGAAGTGTTCTAGGAGCAATGAAGGGCATGAAAGCGTCTAAAGCACTCAATCCTGATGGCATCCCGTCCTTCATCCTGAAAGAAGTGAGAGACGAGCTATGTGAACCTCTGGCAATACTTTTCCAAATCTCATTCGAGCAATGCAAGTTTTCTACTTCCTGAAAGTTATCCCATGTAACACCTATTTTCAAAGGAAAATAGAAACGGAGTGACCCGGAGAATTATCACCCGATCACCCTTACTTCACCTTTCCTGAAAATCATGGAAAGGGTCATAGTGGAAAAGTTAAACTCGCACTTCGAATTGAACAACCTCATCTCAGATCATCAGCATGGCTTCCTTAAAAACTGTTCTACTGTTTCCCAACTAGTAGTGATACACGACTACATCCAGTCTACCCTTGACCGTGGGATTCCAATAGATATTATCCTAATCGATCTACTTAAGGCCTTCGACCGAATATCCTTGTGAAAAATCATCCACTGCCTAGAAATCTATGGAATCAAGGGACAGCTAAAAAATTGGCTCTCAGCGTACCTGAATGATAGAAAAATAACAGTCAAGGTTGCAGACACATTATCCACATGGACAGATGCATGTACATAGACATTTGCATAAATGCCATTTCCCAAACCGACTTCGGCCTGTTTGCAGACGATACCAAGCTCCTGGGAGAAGCTAGTGTATCATCACAAATCCAAAGCGACTTGGATGCCCTGACAGAGAAGCTCGAAGAATGGCAACTTTCACCAAATTTAGCAAAATACTCTGTCGTCCATCTTGGCCGCCAAAATCTGATGTACTCATACAAAATGAAAGGTATCGACCTGATAATATCTACCTGTGAAAAGGACCTAGGTGTAATTCTGAGCTTGGACCTCAAACCAGAAAAGCATATCGGCCTGGTTGTGCGTAAAGCGTCGAATACTCTCTGGCTACTCAGTCAATCCCTACGAGACCTTGACAATCACTCAAAGATATCAGCATACACAAGCTACGTCAGGCCACAGCTTGAATACGCCACTGTCATCTGGTCGCCATATCTCAAAAAGGATATTGACAGAATAGAACGGGTGCAGAAACGCTTTGTAAAAGGACTTCAAGGATTCAGAAACCTTCCGTATGACGGAGCTCTAAGAAGGCTCACTCTCCATAAACTTGAGACAAGAAGAACGATCTTAGACTTAAAAACCCTCTTCAAAATAGTTCATGAGAATTTTGGGAACGTAAAAGACAAGCTTGTTCAAAAAATTCCCCAAAGCAACACAAGATCGCACAGTCTGCAATTGGAGCCCGTGAAGATGAAGATTGCAAGATCTAGTTCTTACCATCATTCGTTCATACCCCGGGTCATCAGGATCTGGAACAAACTACCATTCCCAGTAGAAAAGATGAAATCACTGGAAGCCTTCTCCAACAGCCTAAACATAAACATACGATATCTCGAGACTTTTAACGTAGGACGACTTTAAATAGATATCGTGCCGCAGTCGATCCGCTCTTCGCCCTGCCATAACATTTTTCTTTTAGAAAGGTGTCAGTTGTATAGAAATGTTGTATTGAGAGGCGTGAGGAATAAAGTTATTTTTATAGAAGAGATTTGACACGACAGATCACATAATCTTGTTTGAAAAAATTAATCAGAGGTAAAGACTTGAATTATTGAGATCTTACTTCCATGGTCAGAAAAAATCATGTGGATGTAAATGGTCACGCATCAGCTTCTAGGTTTCTAGATAATATTGGTGTCCCTCGTAGGTCTGTACTTGGGCCCTTATTATTCCTGATCTACATTAGTAATTTACCAAGATGTTTACCTCCTAGGAGGTAAACATCTTGGTAAATTCTTTATTAGTCCTGTCAAACCATCTTGAATATTATTGCGACCTAATTAATATTTTTTTTTGCTTCATGTTTTGACAAACAAATATCACACAGTTCAAAAGACATTTAATTTTTAATTCACCTCAAATGATACCAAAGTCGCTTCTTCGGCTTAAGAGGGAGGGGGATTGGCATCGCTATTATTTATGAACTTCGTTTAGTTATGTGATGTTATTTTACTGTTGTGCTGTTGTTGATGCTATGCAAAATCGGAAAAAACGTATTGGTAAAATAAAAGTTGTTTTTAACAATGCTGAAATAACATTATAGCTTTTAGATTTTTTTCAGGATTTTTATCCTATCAATTTCAAATTAAAATTCCAATGATTTTGGACACAACTTCGGATACGTACAAATCTAGTGCTGTAGCAAAGGGGTCTTAGCTAAATCCTCCCAATTTTGTTAAGGAGGAAACGAAGCTGAACAAATCTTCTTCTTTGTACCATCTTGAAAGATTTTTGTCGAGAATGATAAAATCAATCAAAACATATAATTTTGGATGCAGTAAATTCGTGGGGAACTGTCGTTCGATCATTTTTCCCCTTCAAAGACTGAAAAAAGTGACCTACACCCTTTTGGCAAAGTACCGTTATGTATGACTGATCTTTTCTCCAGATTCTCAACACGCGATTTGGTTAAAAAAAAAGAGAAAATAATGACTAATTCAAACCTAGGATGATCAACAGCATTGAAGCATGAAGTCGTCTGTTATTAAGATTGTCAAAATAATACAGACTAGGCTCGTCAATATTCAATTGTTGACGCCAAGTTCGTTTGATAGTTCAATGGCTTCTGTTTCTATAACTAACAATTCAAGTAATGCGGAAAAAGAATTTTCCTGGACATTTAACAGAAAAAGTAATAAATTTTTTTCTAAAGATTTTTTTTTAATGATTTATATTAAAATAATAGCTTCCACTAAACCTCTTGAAAGGATAGTGGCGTGTGAAAATCCCGAAGGATCTTTTAAAAGCAGAGAATAATAGTACAGTAATTTTTATTTCGGCAATAAAAATATGAGTACAAAACTATATGAGCGCATATGCCAAAGGCATAATTTGTTTTTGTCAGTGCCTAAACATGTGTAAAAAGAACACACAAGAAAAGCAAATAAAAAATAACACTTAATGAAACAAATCTAGTAGCACCAGCAGACTTATGCATTTGCAGGCTTTAAAGCTATGGAAAAATGGTTGAATTTCTTCGAATAAGAAACGAAATTTAGGGGAAAAATAGAGAGTGAAGAACAAGAATATTGTTGAGATTTTTTAAATGACTTAGAGGGACTCTGTTAAGATTAAGACACCAATGCAGAGCAATGTGGACCTAAGATTTATCAAAAATTTTGATAATTGCAAGATATTATTAGAAACATTCCTGCTCACAGGGAGGAAAGGTATTTCTATCTTAGAAAATTTGAAAAAATGCAGCCAAAATAATGTTCTTTTCCCAAAGAAACTGTAACTGTGTAAGACAGTCCCAATTTTATATTATGTTTGCTAAATAATTCGGAATTTTGTTAAACAAGAGGGTGTTTTAGTGTTGAAATTTGGAGACGTAAAATACAATTACCACTATAATACAACTTTCGCAAACGATACAAGTTCTTTAGAGTTTTTGTCAGTTTTTCACTAGCGTATGAGGTGCAAAGAAGGATGGAGTGCTACTTAGACAATTGTTACTTATGAATAATTGTCACCTGTCAATTTTTTCCGATGTATTTTCACACCCCATCAAACAATTTCTATTGACGAAAGAAACCATTTCTGGGCCTTGAAAATCTCAGATGTTTGTAGAGGAGGATGGAGAGGATTAAAGGTTCCAAAAAGGCGTAAAAATTCTTTGTCTCAGAAGAGAATAATTGAAACTGATCAGTTTAATATGAAACTCCCTCAGCATGGAAGTCCCGATGGGCAAAATAGGCTTAGGGTGGGGTCATGGGTGCGCTGAAAATTGGCAAAGAAACTTAGCGTAAAGAGCGAGGTATTGACGAGGGGGTGAACCCCGTCAATTACGTAAAAAGAAGATACGAATATAGAAGTTCGTTACATATATGAACGAAGTGATTAGGAGGGGGGTGATAATTTGGAAAAATTTAGAAAAATTGAGGTATTTTTAACTTAAGAATGGGAGACCAGATCTTAATGAAATTTGATATTTAGAAGGAATTCATGTCTCAGAGCTCATATTTTAAATACCGACCAGATATGTTGACAGTCGGGGAGTTGAAGGGAGAAACCAGAAATCTTGGAAAACGCATAGACTGGAGAGATCGGGATAAAACTTGGTGGGTAGAATAAGCAAATGTCGTAGATACGTGATTGAGATAACCGGACTGGATCTGCTCTCTTTGGGGGAGTTAGAGAGGGGTTCCAGTGCTTTGGCGAGTTCGGTGCTTCTGGATGTGCTAGGACGATGAAAATTGGTAGGCGTGTCAAGGACGCGCACAAATTGACTTGATAAAGGTGTTTTCCCCGATTCGACCATCTGGGGAGGGTTGAAAGGAGAGGAAAAATTAGAAGAAATGAGGTAATTTCAACTTACGAGTGGGTGATCGGATTTTAATGAATTTTGATATTTAGAAGTACTTTGTGTCTTAGAGCTCTTATTTTAAATCCCAACCAGCATTAAGTCTCTGATTTTCCTTTTACATCAATATATTGATTCTTAGAATTTGGCTAGAGCTCATGCCATATGAGCTCTTGGCTTTTGGCCCTTCCGACCTCGTCACAAGTGGCATATGAGCTCTTAGCTCTTGTTTTCTATTACTTTTGTCTTTTTGTTGTTTTTTTCCCAGGGGTGATCTTAATCACCCAGTAGTCCTAGAATATCACGAGAGGGCTCCTTCGAACTGAAATTAAAAGTCTTGGTGTCATTTTTAAGTGGCCAAAAAAACGGAGGTTAACTAGGGCCTCTCCTACGTTCATTTTATTCCAAAGTAACCTGATCAAAATTATGAGATAGCCAATTTGTTCAGTATAGTCGAAAAATCTAAGAACTATGTCTTTGAAGGTAACTTAGTCCCCTACAGTTCCTGGGAGAAGGGCTGTAAGTTGTGAACTCTGGCCATCATTGATATATTGTATTGGTTATTTGGAAGTATACAGACGTTTTCAGGAGAGATTTCTTCTGATGGGGGGAGAGGCTCGGGAGGAGGAAGGTTACGTGGGAGGATCTTTCCATGGAAGAATCTTTCGTGGGAGGAGGAAATTTTAATTGAAGGGGGCGACGGATTTCCCAGCATTATTTAAAAGATGCTCTGAACTTAAAAAAAATCATTTTTCAACTGAAAGCAAGGAGCAACAATGAAACTTCAAACGAACAGAAATTATTATGTAAATGAGGGGGTTCGCCCCCTCGTCAATACCTTGCTCTTTTAGAAAAAGTTCTTTTTTGTAAGATAAGAGCTATTTATTCTGATTAAACCCTTTGTGATTCAGCGGTCATTTTTAAAGAAGTAAAACAAAATTCAAATTTAGGGTGAAGAGCGAGGTATTGACAATGGGGAGAACCCCCTCTTATACGTAATAAAAATATGCGAATATAAAAGTTCGTTAGGCATATGATATGAAGTTATTACGTATATGAGGGGGTTTGTCCCCCTAGTCAGAACCTCGCTCTTTACGCTAAAGGTTTTTTTTAAATATTTTCAAAAGAGCTGTTTATTTTAATTAAACAGCCTTTGTGACTAGGGGTCATTCTTAAAGCTTTGGAACAAAATTCGAGCTTTAGCGTAAAGAGCGAGGTATTGACTAGGGGCGCAACTCCCTAATATAAGTAATAACTTCGTATCATATATGTAACGAACTTCTATATTCGTATCTTTTTTAGGTATATGAGGGGGTTCACCCCCTCGTCAATACTTCGCTCTTTACGCTAAAGTTCACATTTCGTTCCAATTCTTTAAGAATGACCCTGAATCACAAAGGGTTTAATTAGAATAAATAGCTCTTATAAAAGTACTAGAAACCTTTAGCGTAAAGAGTGAGAAATTAACGAGGGGGAGAGCCCCCTCATAAACGTAATAATTTCTGATCATTTTAAGATTTAATGTCGCTCTTTATCTTCAGTTGAAAAAACTTGTTTTTTATTTAATTTATCCTAAAGGATGATTTGTAAGCAAGAATGGTAAAGCTTGCTAGTCTCAACAGACGAGGGAAGGAAGCGGGAAGGATTTTCCTATCCCTCGTGGTTTTTGAAACAACCAAAGAATGTTTTCTTGAAGAAAAGATTCCCTAAAATGTATCAAACACCTGCATCTTGTGAAAAATTTATAACACCTGTGTCTTGAGAGAATTGACGGTAAATTTCTTCGTGATCTTAAACCATTAAGGAATAATACAATAGCAGCTATGGACATCTTTAAAAAGCCTTATGGTCCCACTACTGAGAAAATATAATAAATGAAAAAAAGCAGGGGAAAACAAGGGTAGTGTCAGCCAGTGGAACAACACGAAGAGAAAATAAGGAAATATTTCGACAAGAACCTTCACCTCAGTGTCAAAAAAACAACAACAAAAACAACCTAACCTTTTGCAGAAGACTTCACGAGAGAGAAGTTTGAGTGTCTATTTATCTCTTGTGAATTCTATTTCAAAAGGCTAGACTGTTTTATTTTTATTTTTTATTTTTTATTATTTTTTTTTTTGCACTGAGGACGACTTGGTGGAGGTCCTTGTCGAAATATTTGCTTATTCTCTCTTCATGCTATTACTGACTGACACTACCCTCGTTTTTTCTTGTTTTTTTTCTTTCATTCATTATATTTTCTCTTCTTTGTTTCACAGGTGATGTATAGCCAGTGTGATCTTATAATGTATTTAAATTATTAATTAATACAATTTGTTAAAAACACTTACGAAATAATGACTTTTTCTTGTTTATTCTTTTCCCACTGGGCGATGCAATAAAAACTGGTGGATGTAGAGGGATGTTCCTTGGGTCCTTTCTATTGCTTTGACATCCGAACACATTTAGAAATCCTGTGCGGAACTGGAGATTCAAAAAACCATACGTAACTGGGTTACAACATGACGACAAGTAAGCTAACAGCTGTATCAGTGAAATCCAAGTCGGGCTTAACTTTTGGTATAAGCCATTAGCATCAAATACCACCCATGTGTTTATAACAGATAGTGGCATCCAACAGACGAAAAACTCTATGACTATGGCGCAAAGCATTATTATCACCTAAAACATTATTATCATAAGGCTAGGAGCTATAAATTAACCATTCTTCTAAATAAAAGATACAGTACATCAAACTATATATGGTGAACCTGTATATTATTATTTTTTGCCTATACAATGATCTTTTCTCGTGTAACTTCTATATGAATTAAACAGACTTATATTGATTCGACCAGGCTATGACAGATTTTGATTCTTAGATTTTTCTTAGATTTTGATTGATTTAGAAGATTTATTTCTTTAAAATTTTTTTTTGAATCTAGAGTGGTTTCTAGTTTGCTTTTTTAACTGGGTTCTAGAATTTGCAGAAAACAAATAAATTGGGTTTTACTATTCATTCATTACTTTTTGTGTTTTTTAACTTTGCACATTCCTAAGCTATTTTGGTTTTTATACAAACTTCAAGTGCAGCTATGTAGTCTATACTTACAAATCTTTGGCTTTGCTATAAAAGCGATATGTAATGTTTAAATTCCGATGCTCTCCTGTTGCGCTAAATGTAGTTTGACCTTTACTCTTAATTTGAACTGTACGAAAGCATTGCTCAGACAAGAAACTCCACATGAGGGGACAGTAGCCCTGCAAATACTTGTGTCAGTTTTTGCTAATTTTCCACAGCCTGAACCTTTATACTGGGTCCGGACATGCCTTGGTTTTTGGCTGAGTTAGGACTTAGTTTGATTTTTGATTTTTGGCTGCTATGGGGCGGGGGGAGTCTGGTTGTGGTCACCATTTTTTTTCAAGATGATTCGATCTCTTTTTCTCAATGCAAGATATATTTTTTTTTATATATTTGTAAGGTAGTATTAATATAATAATTAACATTTTTGACTCGGCGTCAATCTTTAATGCTAACACTAAATAGTATCTTTGAAATACATATTTTCTTTTCTTTTACTATTTGGCTGAGCTTTGCTCTTTACTAGGTTTCAGGTACGGCTACAACCATAATTTCTAGAACAAACAGGGCCTTGGTACGGTGAGAAAATCTCTGTAGTTTATTGTATACCCTGTTCATCTTTCAAAAGAAAATGTTTGAGAGAATACCTGAGTAATTTATAATACTACTCTAAATCTCTAAACATATCGTCCTTCAAATATGTTGTGGGGGCTGAGTCATTTATTTAGCACGAATAAATTTAGGAAAGTGCAGACAAGAGAAAATCAAAAAAATATAGAATTAAAAGGATCGTAATTAATATATAGGTAAGGTATTTGTAAATATTATATTTTTAACACAGTCAAAAACCAAGAAAAGAGAATTTTCTCGCTCGGAAACCTCCTAATATTCAACTATGTTTATATTCTATTCAGAAAGAAAATGGCAAATTTCAGCATAAATCTCTTGAATTTTTACGAATCTCGGTATTTGAACAAGAGATGGGAGCAGGCAAATCCTTAGGAATCAACCCTACACAACCTCTCTGAAATCGCGTAATTTCTACAATATTTCTGGGTTTTTCTTTACAAATCTTTTATGTTTTGACTGTGTATGGCTAAAATTGTAAGTCTTCTTCACTATCGAAAACAGCATCCGAAATTAAATTCCTACCTTCAAAAAGCGCAAGTTCAAGCCAAGGAAATTTTCCGAGAAGAATCTACTTACCATGTGAGGATTTTGGGGATATAGGATTTCAAAATTTGAAAAAGTAGTGTTAGATTAGTAACCAACAAGCTCAGAAATCTTTTTATAAGAATTAACTTGGAAATTAGAAACCACCTCGTGACAAACTGTATTGAGTCTTGGGATTTATACATGTAAATTATACTCTCGTGCATGTAATTTCAAAAACCCTTGAACATCAGTATTGGTGACAAAACACTTTTTCTGAAATATATACTTTCCTTGTTTTGATTTTGAATCCATGCAGAATATCAAACACTTAAATCTCCACGAAATTATATTTGTCTCTGGCTTGTAATAAAAAAGCTTTAGAATTACGAAACCCACAAATTTCCGTTGGCTACATGAACTCCTGGAAATGTTGACCATTACAACACATTAGCACTACAAGAAAAAACATGTTGTACTTCCCTGCCTCGAGGTAGGTGAAATATTCTTCGACATATATCACCAAGTAGCATTCTTCTTTAATATCTATGCCGAATCTTAAAGCTATCAGAATCCCTGACGCAATCCCTATGATCTAAAACATTTACAGGGAGAATTATACAGCAGAGGTGTATAGTTATTCAGTTGCCAAATCGCTTAACACAATAAAGCTAGCAACAAAGAATAATGCAAAAGAAAATGTCTATATTTAATATTGATATGCGAATCAAATAGAGGAAATTTATCCAGGATGCACGCGTTATTAAGCAAAGAAAATGTTCTCTATATGCTGAAGCTTTGTAGGACTTTAGTCAAATTGAATTCTTAAAACATATTTATCATACAGTCACTACAAAACTGTTGTGTAACTTTGGGCAATAACTGTTGCTTTTAGGCTCTTCATGAAAATTTTATGTTCAGGGTCAATCAAGTATTTCAGTTGGAAAATGGATGGAACGCTCTTTGAAGAAGTTATAATAATGACCAACACTCAACTCTTGTTCAAAGAAACAGTTACCTTTTTCTTTGCAGTTATATTTCTATCAGAATACGATTTTCTGACAGAACCTCTGAAGTTATTTTCTACTTGGCTTTTTTTTGTGGGTGGAGACTCAGATAGACTGTTCCTTGCATTTAAAAAAGGATTTTGACTTTTTGGACAGCAATAACTCGGACAGGATCTGATATGATCCAGACATCTCATTTCTTTTGTTATAGATGTTGCAGACGCACAGTCAGTATCTGAAAAAAAGAAAAAGAGAAAAAAAGATACATAAGAAACTAGTAGAATTTAAATTTTTAGTTTCTTTACAATGATAATAATAGCAAAAATCAGCAATAGTGAATAGACTGGTCTGCAGAATAAAAGAAAAGGTCTGGTTCTGGATTTCATTAAACTTTCTTTGTAAAATTAATTCTTCTGAATTTGAGGCAGAGAAGACAAAAATTGAATAATAATATAATAGAAAATAATTAAGAAATATAAGGCAAATAACAGGAATAAGCAAATAATAAAACAATTAAGACATAATTGAAAAAACGAAATTCTTTCAAGAAAATGAAAATCGAAGCTAAGACTTGAAGAGAATAACAGTTACCAGAGATTTGAGGTAAGACTTTCACCCTTAAAACTCATTTATAACAACTTTACTCCGACTTTATTAAAAAAAACGGCCATGCGATTTTAGCTGAACTTCCACTTTATATCATTATTTGTCAAAAATAAGTCAAATAAGGCAAGCAATTACTTTTCAGACATAATTCATTTGTTTTTAAAAAAGAAAGTGTCAGTATTAGGTAATTAAAACTAGGTTTTGGTGAAAACAAAACCTTGGGACATTTCTATAGTTCTCACTTTTACAATTATCTCCACTAGTTATTTTCCAAACACTATAAAGAGGGAGACAGTTTACTCGCGACTGCATCCATGACTTCGGAATTTCTTTTGGAATCCCTAATTTAAAATATAACTCTTCACCATAATTTTCTTTCACTTTATAGTAAGAACTTAAGCTTTTCGACTGGCTAAGGTCGTTCCACCATTTCTGAATTTCTTAGTCTTTCAGCCTTGTTTGGATCTCTGACAGAAAGACTTTGTGATCTGAGATTGAGCCATCTCCTCCATTCCATGCATACGGTAAACCTGTGCTGTCCAGGAGTTTTTTGACATTAAAGGGCCGTGAAGATTTTTGTCCCCGGATAGGTAATACACCATACGCAGCTCTGATGAGTCTTGAAGAGGGACATTGCAGTATTTTCAGCCAAAACTTAATTAATTGGATCTGTGTATATTTTCTCACCGAGAAAAGTCCCAAATCTCCCTTGATGAAAAGTGTATGGGTGGTGGCGTGCAGACCAAGCATTCGTTTTTAATATTGTAGCTGTAGAGTTTCTAATGAATTCGCCACTTCTAGGCCCCATAAGTCTCCTCCATAGTGGAAGATTGGCCTTATTTTTGAGTCGAACACGTTTTTGTGCATGCAAGTTTGTGCGAGAATTACCGACCAATCAGCTTAGGAAACTGCCTTGGAAAATTTTGGACAAAATCAAAGGATGGAATTATGGCTGTATGAGAGGCAAATTCTGAGGGAAGAGCAAGCCGGTTTCTGTAAAGGGTACTCACCATCTGATCGAATTTCTGTTCTAAATGCATTGATTAGTAAGTATTGCTAGGGAAACGGAAAGTTGTACGTGGCTTTTCTTGATTTAAGTAGAGCATTTGACAATGTTGACCGTATGATTCTGTTTAGAACGCTTTTAGAAACAGGAATTCCGCCGACCTTTTTAAGAGTCCTTCTTTCGATGTATTGTTTGACCGGAAATGTAGTAAAGACAGCAGGAAACGGTATATCTAGAGTTTTTTTTTAAATGTAAAAGATGTAAAACAGGGTAGTACCCTATTACCGAAACTTTTTGCTGTTTTTCTAAATGATCTTGCCGAATACCTTGAAAAAAGGTGGGCGCCAGTTGTACAGCTTGGAAATAAAGTATTATCATTACTATCATTTGCCGATGATATTACCTTGTTCGCCAGATCCAGTTCGAAGCTGCAAACTCTGTTATATTTGACAGCTGAATATTTAGAGGAAAAGAAAATGAAAACTAACACAAAAAAGACAGAGGTGATGATTTTTCGCCGTAGACAATTAACAGGAAATAAAGATGAAGAAAGTTTTAATTTGAATGGTGAAGCTGTGAAGGTTGTGTCTCAGGCAATATATTTAGGATTCCATCTAACATGGAACGGAAAATGGAGCAATCATATTTCGAAGATGGCAAATCGAGGAAAAGCAGCAATGGCAACGGTGTTCAGGAACAGTAATTTGACGGGAATAGGTGACTTAAAGATGCACAAGAACGTGTTCGACTTAAAAATAAGGCCAATCCTCCACTATGGAGGAGATGTATGGGGCCTAGAAGTGGCAAATTCATTAGAAACTCTACAGCTACAATATTAAAAACAAATGATTGGTCTGCACGCCACCACCCATACACTTTTAAACATAGTAGCAGAGGGAAATTTAGTCCGGAAGGGTCTTATTATTAGAAAGTCGAGTGTTGAATGATTTAGTTTGTTTGTTGTATATGTATGTATACGGCTTGAAAAATGGCTTCAAATACAGTCATTCATTCATTCATATAGTATTTATTATTGAGAAATAAAGACATTTTTGGGAGAGATTGATTTTTCTGTGGGGGAAATTTGCTGCGGGGGAGGGGGTAATTTTCCAAGGAGAGAATTTACCATGAGGAGGGAAGTTTTCAGGAATAAACTTTCAAAGGGAAACTGTAGACGGGGGAATTTACCAGAATTCTTATGCGAAATTCATTTTAAAGATATTCCGGTGAAATTGCCGAGGTAAAATCTTCTAAGGTGTTTGATTTTGGTGTTATGGGGGGGGGGATTTTCCGCAGGGGAGATTCTCAATGTGGAAATTTTGATTCGGAGAAACCTTCCGTTGAGACATTTGGAGGAAAGAATTTCTAGGAAAAAATATTCACGGAGGGGGATTTTCGATATGATTTGAAAAATGATCAAAAATTAAAAGGAAAAAGTCGATTTTATAAACGAAAATGGGATAAAAATAATTTTCCAGGTGGAATTGTCAAAAAAAGTTATTGGGAATTTTCAGCAGGGATGGAATTGTCTGGGGGAAGGGGAATCTTACGCCGGGGAAACTGTTCAATGAAAAATTTCCTCAGGGGATTGTCCAAGGAGAGATAAGGTGTATTTTTCTGGTATCATTTGAAAAACAAAATTAAATAAAATTAAACAGAAATTAAAACATAAAATTAAATAAAAAAACACCTAATTTTTCAACCAAAAGAAATTTTTATTTTTAAAACAAACAGAAAAATATCCCGTATATAAGGGTGGATTCCCCTCCTCAATACCTCACTCTTTACGCTAATTTTAACTTTTTGTCTCAATTATTTAAAAACAACTCCTGGAACACAAGAAACGTGTAATTACTCAGGAGATTTTTGAAACACAAAAAGAAGTTTTGGCATAAAGTGTGAGGTATTCACACCTCACACCTGCTTTGATGTTCTAATTGAAGTAACCTAATAGCTTCTTTTCCCTATGTGGATCAGTAGCGACAATTGTATTTATTATTATTGGGGATGGTTTTATTCATTTTTATTTTAGTGTTTTTTCTTTTTATCTTGTGCTGAGGACGCCTAGTTTGGATACAGGCGAAATATCTTTTTTTTAGGATACGTTTGGATACAGGCGAAAAAAAAAATTTTTTTTTTGTTTCTTGTGGAGTTTTATCTCTCTTTGTTGTTTATTGAGGTATTCAGGAGGGTTTATCCCCCTTATATACGGAAAAATTTATGTTCTTTTAAGTTTTAATGTTGCTCCTTTCTTTAAGTTGAAAAAATTATATTTTTAATTTAATCACTGAAAGTCTGAACCAATTCTCAGGGGATAATATTGACAAACTGCTGATTTGAATAACCGAAAATAATCAGTAGCTTGTTTCCCTTTATCCCGAGCTTGAGTAATTCCAAATCAGGGTTTTTGTAATGTTCATTCATGTAATGGAAGTCTTTATTTTATTCAAACTTTGGAAAAAAAGGTGCAAAATACTCTTTAATTGCAAATTTCGCTAATGAATTTTGTCAAACCCCAAAATTAATCTGAGCAAAAAACTTATCAGAAATATCGAAATCGGTATATCGATTATCAAATATCGAAAGTAATAATATCAATACACCGTTTGACCAAATTATCGCCCAAGACTACTCTGAACTGAAACTATAAATCTGGCCGTGAGTTAAAATTAAGCTTGAAATTAGCTTTGGTCGAGATTGAAGGGTCGATTGAAGGTTGATTGAAGCACACATCAATCGATTGACGGATACTTTTGATCAAAATCATTGACCGTCTCGGGTCTTCTTTATAAAATTATTTTCCAAGTTTCATGATTAAATAAAGACATACTACACAGATCCAAGTCATCGCGTTTTCTTTCCGTCTTAGGTTTCATCTTATTTTAATTTTTGCTACTTTTGAGTTTAACATCTTGCATAAGCTGATTTCTGTTCGTTTACATTTTCAAATCAATTCCTTCTTGCACCCGGTAGAGCTTGTATTTATTTTTTAGTTCAAATAAGAGAAATTCTATGAGAACTTACTTTGAGTAAGATTTCTAGCACAGATTTTATGTTCCATGTTTTTGTTCTCTGAGAAGCTCCTCGAATTCTCACAAGAATTTACTCTAATTTTGATATCGGCTTCACAGATTGGCTCAGTGATTGTAAGTTTCATGGCCAATTTTAGCTGGTAAACTATCAGAGAGTAGGCAAAGCCCATTAGAATGAGTGGCAGCACCAAGAACAGAACGATAAGAAGTAAATTATAACTCTTCTCGGCCAAAAGAGACGGCCACACTTCACGGCATTTATGGCGACCTAAAATAAAAACCACATTTTAGAGCTAGCTGTTTATATGAATTGGTCATATGCACACACAAAATATGAAAACTATTCTCACATAACTTGGCCCAGGACAGGCTTTTTAGCCAGCTCCACATAAAAAGTAAAAAAAGAAACAGTACTAATCTCATAAATTATACTATGTTATAAATCACATAAATTTCTTTTACGTCAGAAAAAAAAATCTGGGAATAGGGCTTTAGGTCAATGAAAGTAAAAGAAAAAGAAAATTCTCAGTATTTTGTCATTATATTTGGCAAGACGTTTCTGGTGTAGACGAAAGGGTGAAACGAAAATAACAAAAAAAAAGAAAAACTTTAAGCTTAAAATAAAACATCAATTAGTTGAAAACAATATATAGCCAACACCGAAGTCTACAACATCGGGCCAGAGAAACGAATTACACAAGAAAAATCAACAAAGTTTTGTTTCCCCGAAGATAAAAAAAGGGACAAAATAGGAGAAAATGGACCAAAATCTTTTGATTTTGTTTGGCTTGACCCGTCAATCTATAAGTTTCTTAGCCATTCACAAAAAAGGTTTTGTAATTTACATCCATTTCCAAAAACTCTAATTGGTATGGGGCCCAGGACCCTAACATTGGGGTACAAAAAGTAGGCTCAAAAGCATTTTATCGACTTTAAATTTGTATTTGTAAGGTTCTTGAACCAAAGAGATCTCAATGCAAAAAAAGATGAAAATAAATTAGGGCTTATATAAAGTTTTAAAAGGATAAAAATAACTTATGGCTTGCCCCCAAAAATGGGCTAAAAGAGCGCTCAATGGTTTGGATAAAGGTTTTTTCAAAACATGTTGAAACTAAATGGGAACCAGGGGAACTTAACTTTTATTTTTAGGAACAGGCCTAAAAAGTCTTGGCTCTAGTCAGTTTGAAATTTCCATTGAAAATTTTTCAGGCAATGGTGCTAAATGGCCATTTAAATTAAAAAAAAAACTATTAGTTTGCCCAAAAATGGGGTTTGAAATATTCATCTATAAGTACTTGGTCTGAGGTAACAGACCAAGGAGGGCTAACATAACCTTCCAAACAGTTGAGGCCCAATAGTACCTGAAATACCAAAAACAAGAAGAACAATAGGAAATTTTTTAACAGTGGGAAACAAATTAGAATGAATATTTCGGCCCTATGTCCAAGGGCCGTCTTCAGCAATACAAATAAGAAAAAACAACTTACAAGAGGATAAAACCAATAAAACTGAAATGAACAGTTTTTTAAAACAGTCCCAGTATCCTTACCTCAGCGAAGTCAAACAGTTCGTGGTAACGAACTGTAGTAAGGAGCGACCCGGCTCAATAGTAACCAAAACTCTAAAAAATTGAATTTTGATATCAATAGCTACACCAAAAGAATCGAATTTTAATGCTGATTTTAAATATATAAGTTTCATCAAGTTTAGTCTTACCCATCAAAAGTTACGAGCCTGATACAATTTACATTATTTAAGAAAATAGGGGGAAACACCCCCTAAAAGTCGTAGAATCTTGACGACACCATCAGATTCAGCCTATCAGAGAACCCTACTGTAGAAGTTTCAAGCTCCTATCTACAAAAATGTGGAATTTTGTATTTTTTGCCAGAAGACAAATCACGGGTGCGTGTTTATTTGTTTGTTTGTTTTTTGTTTTTGTTTATTTTTTTCCCAGGGGTCATCGTATCGACCAAGTGGTCCCAGAATGTCGCAAGAGGGCTCATTCTAACGGAAACGAAAAGTTCTAGTGCCCTTTTTTAAGTGACCAAAAAAATTGGAGGGCATCTAGGCCCCCCCCTGCGATCATTTTTTCCAAAAGTCAACGGATCAAAATTTTGAGATAGCCATTTTGTTCAGTATAGTCGAAAACCATAATAACTATGTCTTTGGGGATGACTTACTCCCCCACAATCCCTGGGGGAGGGGCTGCAAGTTATAAACTTTGACCAGTGTTTACATATAGTAATGGTTATTGGGAAGTGTACAGACGTTTTCAGGGGGGATTTTATTTTGTTTGGGGGTGGGGCTGAGGGGAGGGGGCTATGTTGGAGGATCTTTCCTTGGAGGAATCTGTCATGGGGGAAGAAAAATTCAATGAAAAGGGCGCAGGATTTTCTAGCATTACTATAAGAAAACAATGAAAAATAAACATGAAAACGTTTTTTCAAATGAAAGGAAGGAGTAGCATTGAAACTTAAAACGAACAGAGATTATTACGCATATGAGGGGTTCTAAAAATGCTTTAGCATAAAGAGCGAGGTATTTAGGAGGAGATAAATACCTCGCTCTTTATGCTAAAGTATTTTTAGTAATTTCAACTATTTATTCTACGGCCTTTCTGATTCAGGGGTCATTCTTAAAGAATTGGGACAAAACTTACGATTTAGTGTAAAGAGCGAGGTATTAACGAGGGTACAAACCCCCTCGTATACATAACAAAAATATAAGATTATGAAAATTTGTTATGTAAGTTAATTCTTAAGTTACGTATATTTTTTACTAATAAAAACATTCGTGAAAAATTAAAAGTTCTAGTTGCCTTTTTAAGTAACCGAAAAATTGGAGGGCAACTAGACCTCCTTTTCCACCCCTTATTTCTCAAAATCGTCTGATCAAAACTAAGAGAAAGCCATTTAGCCAAAAAAAGAATTCATATACAAATTTCATTTTAATAATTTATGTGCGGAGAGCCAAAATCAAACATTCATTAATTCAAAAACGTTCAGAAATTAAATAAAAAAAAAATAATTTATTTAGCTGAAAGTAAGGAGCAACATTAAAACTTAAAACGAACAGAAATTACTGCGTATATGAAATGGGTTGTCCCCTCCGCAATCCCTCGCTCTTTACGCTAAAGCTTTTAATTGTTTTAAAAAGCAGAATTGTGGCAAAGAGTCAAACTTTAGCGTAAAGAGCGAGGAATTGCGGAGGGGACAACCCATTTCATATACGGAGTAATTTCCGTTCGTTTTAAGTTTTAATGTCGCTCCTTACTTTCAGTTTAAAAACTAGTTTTTTTATATAATTTCTGAACGTTTTTGAATTAATGCATGTTTGATTTTGGCTCTCCACACATAAATTATTAAAATGAAATTTGCATGTTAATTCCTTTTTTGGCTAATTGGCTTTCTCTTAGTTTTGATCACACGATTTTGAGAAATAAGGGATGGGGAAGGAGGCCTAGTTGTCATGCAATTTTTCGGTTACATAAAAAGGCAACTATAAATTTTAATTTTTAACGAATTTTTTTATTAGTAGAAAATATACGTAACTTAAGAATTAACTTACGTAACAAACTTTTATATTCATTAATTTTTATTATGCATATAAGGGGGTTTGTACCCTCGTTAATACCTCGTTCTTTACACTAAATCGTAAATTTTGTCCTAATTCTTTAAGAATGACCCCTGAATCAGAAAGGCCGTAGAATAAATAGTTGAAATTACTAAAAATACTATAGCATAAAGAGCGAGGTATTTATCTCCTCCTAAATACCTCCCTCTTTATGCTAAAGTATTTTTAGAACCCCTCATATGCGTAATAATCTCTGCCCGTTTTAAGTTTCAATGCTACTCTTTACTTTCAATTGAAAAAAATTTCCATGTTTTTTTTTTCATTGTTTTTTTTTTTTAGTAATTTTAGAAAATCCTGCGCCCTTTTCATTGAATTTCTGTTCCCCCATGACATATATCTCCAAGGAAAGGTCCTCCGACATAGCCCCCTCCCCTCAACCCCAGCTCCAAAACCAAAAAAAATCCCCTGAAAACGACTGTACACTTCCAAATAACCATTATTATATGTAAATACTGGTCGAAGTTTGTAACTTGCAGCCCCTCCCCCAGGGACTCTGGGGGAGTAAGTCATTCCCAAGACATAGTTATTATGGTTTTCGACTATGCTGAACAAAATGGCTATCTCAAAATTTTGATCTGTTGACTTTGGAGAAAAAATGAGCGTGGGGGGGGCCTAGGTGCCCTCCAATTTGTTTGGTCACTTAAAAAGGGCACTAGGACTTTTCATTTCCGTTAGAATGAGCCCTCTTGCGGCATTCTAGGACCACTTGGTCGATACGATGACCCCTGGAAAAAAAAACAAAAACAAACAAATAAACACGCACCCGTGATTTGTCTTCTGGCAAAAAATACAGAAATTCCACATTTTTGTAGATAGAAGCTTGAAAATTTCGCTATAGGGTTCTCTGATATGCCGAATGCGATGGTGTGATTTTAGTTAAGATTCTGTGACTTATAGGGGGTGTTTTCCCCTATTTTCTAAAATAAGGCAAATTTTTTCAGGCTCGTAACTTTTGATGACAAAGACTAAATTTGATGAAACTTATATATTTAAAATCAGCATGAAAATCTGATTCTTTTGATGTATATTTTATCATCAAAATTCCGTTTTTTATAGTTTCGTTTACTATTGAGCCGGGTCGCTCCTTACTACAGTTCGTTACCACGAACTGTTTGATTTGTGGCAGGTTCTGTGTTAATATCTATTTGTTTTTTATAATATTTCGTAATACCATTTTTAATTAAATTTGTGTACAGAGCGTTCAGTGAATATTCTCCCAAATCCCTATTTAAGGAAATATTATTATTAATCTTAAGTCTGATTTTAATTGCTTCTCGAACTATTTGCTTTATGCCAAGATCCTTGCTGAAAATGGCGGATTCTTTAAAGTATTTTGTGGCTAGGATTTTCAAAACATGGCTGCTTAAAGCAGAATCAAAAGAAACAAAAGTAATATTATAATTCAGAGCTTTGGTGATATCATCTTTATGTTGTTGTAGGCGTTTCTCGAAATTCTGGTGGGTTCTCCCTACATAGAATTTGCCATTTTCTTTCATTTCAATGAGTTGCCTCGTTTCATAACAATTTATTTATCAGTTCAGGTTGAAATTCGCTGAGGTAAGGATGCTGGGACTGTTTTGAAAAACTGTTCATTTTAGTTTTGTTGATTTTATCCTCTTGTAAGTTGTTTTTCTTCTTTGTATTGCTGAGGATAGCCCTTGGACATAGGGCCAAAATTTTCATTCTAATTTGTTTCCCACTGTCTTAAAAAAATCCCTATTGTTCTTCTTATTTTTGGTGTTTGTGATGGAAAGGCAGTTTGGTCTTCGTCGTTATTTAGTACCTGAAATAATCTTACTTTGGTCATCTTGATCCATTAATCTTTAAGTCCTTGGGAAGAGCAGACCCCAAAGACCAAAAAAAAAAATAAAATAAATTGGTTAGCATGAAAATAAGGCTGAAGAAAGGGGAAAGAACCTTTTTTTAGTCAAGGGAATCCAGTGCACAGAAAAAAAACTTGAAAGAGAAGTTTGGATCACGACCCAAAAATGTTTTTTACTATCTAGGACTCAAAATACTTTCAATCATCCATTACTAACAGGATTTGCAAGATTGAGAATGTTTCTAGTCACTCTAGCCCAGTGGTCAGCAAAGTGTGGCTCCAGAGAAATATTTGGCTCTTTTGTCCCTTAACTACGACTCTGGCAGAAATATCCACGGAACGTAAAATAATATTTTCAATAAAAAAAAATCGGTACAAAAAATTGATTTTAAATAGAGAAATTTCATCAAGTTTAATCTTACCCATTAAAAGCTACGAGCCTGAGAAAATTTGCCTTATTTGAGAAAATAAAGGAAACTCGCCTTAAAAGTCGTAGAATCTTAACGAAAATCACAACATCAGATTCAGCGTATCAGAGAACCACATTGGAAAAGTTTCAAGCTTCTATCTACAAAAATGTGGAATTGTATTTTTTGTCACAAGACAGATCACGGATGCGTGCTTATTTGTTTTTTTTTGCTTTTTTTTTCCCAGAGGTGATTGTATCGACTCAGTGGTCCTAAAATGTCGCGAGAGGGCTCATTCTAATGGAAAATAAAAGTTCTAGTGCCATTTTTAAGTGACCAAACAATTATAGGGCACCTATGCCCCCTCCCAAGCTCTTTTTTCCCAAAGTCACCGGATCAAAATTCTGAGATAGCCATTTTATTCAACATAGTCAATAAACCTTAAAACTATGTCTTTGGGGACGATTTACTCCTCCAGAGTCCCCGTGGGAGGGGCTGCAAGTTACAAACTTAGTAATGGTTATTGGGAAGTGTCCTACAAACACTTTCAGGGGGAAATTTTGGTTAGGGGTAGGGGTTGAGTGGAGGGGTTATGTGGAGGGAACTTTCCATAGAGGAATTTGTCATGGGGGAAGAGAATTTAAATGAGGGGGTGCAAGATTTCTTAGCATTTTTTAAAAAGCAATGAAAAAATAAATATGAAAAAGTTTCTTCAACTGAAAGTAAGGAGCAGCATTAAAACTTAAAAATAACATAAATTTTTACGCATATGAGTGGTTCACCTCCTTCTAATACCTCGCTCTTTACGCTAAAATAATTTTATTAATTTCAACTATTTATTCTATGGCCTTTGTGATTCAGGGGTCATTCTTAAGGAATTGGGACAAAATTTAAGCTTTAGTGTAAATAGCGATGTATAGACGAGGGGCGAACCCCCTCATATAGGTAATAAAAACAGACAAATTTAGAAGTTCGTTACGTAAGTTAATTCGTAAGTTACGTATATTTTTACTAATAAAAACGTTCGTAAAATTAGAAGTTCTAGTTGCCTTTTAAGTAACCAAAAATTTGGAAGGTAGCTAGGCCTACTCCCCCGCTCCTTTTTTACTCAAAATCGTCTGATCAAAACTATGAGAAAGCCATTTAGCCAAAAAAAAAAATAATATGCAAATTTCGTTTTAATTGTTCATGTGCTGAGAGCCAAAATCAAAATTTGCATTAATACGAGACCTTCAGAGATTAAATAAAAAAGAACAGGTTTTTTTTAAACTGAAAGTAAGGAGCGACATTAAAACTTAAAACGAACAGAAATTACTCCGTATATGAAAGGAGCTGTTCCCTCCTCAACCCCGCTCGTTACGCTAAAGGTTTTTATTGTTTTAAAAAGTAGAGTTGAGAAAAAGACTCAAACTTTAGCGTAAAGAGCAGGGCGTTTTTATAGCACAAGTTCCACTTTTTGTAAGATGTTTGTCTCATTCAGATCCCAAAGAAGAACTTTTAGGATTATTAACACTTAAAAGTCAGATTTTTATAGCACAAGTTCCACTTTTTGTAAGATGTATGTCTTATTCAGATCCCAAAGAAGAACTTTTAGGATTATTACCACTTAAAAGTCAGACACGTGAGAAGATATCGCAAGTGCTGTAATTAAGTGTATGGATAAACATCATATTCCCCTCGATAAAATTGTGTTGCATTTCAACATATGGGGCCAAAAGTATAACTGGCGTAAGAAAAATAGTTTTTTGTTAGTTTGAAAGAAAAAAAAAATAATCGCAAAACACTTATTTATCATTCATCAAGAAGTGCTTCATGCGTAAACATTCCTGGAAGAAATTTATAAATTTATGGAATTAGTGTTTGCAATTATCAACTCAATTTTTAGAAATTGGCGCATTTATCCTTGAGAAGGGCGTTCAATATCTAGAAATAACCAACAAATAGTGGATCAAAAGCTTTTATGTTTAGGTAGACGTTATGCATCGTATGAAACAGCTAGGTGGCAAACTACAAGAGAAAGAAAACTTAATTTTTTCCACGTTAGAAGAAGCGATTACATTCGAAAAAAACATCCATTTTTGCTCAAAATATTGAAAGATCAAAATTGTTTCACTTTCCAAGCCTGCTGAAGCATCACCAACAGAATAATTCCTCTATTGATAAACGCCATTTTAAAATAATAATTTCAAATATGAGGGAAGCTTTTGTTAACAGGTTTCAATTGAAAAACAGCAGAACAACAGCAGAAGAAAAAATGTGATCAAACAGTTCATGGTAACGAACTGTATTAAGGAGCGACCCGGCTCAATAGTAACCAAAACTCTAAAAAAATTTGATACCAATAGCTACATCAAAACAATCACATTTTAATGCTATTTTTAAATATATAAGTTTCATCACGTTTAGTCTTACCCATCAACAGTTACGAGCCTGAGAAAATTTGCGTTATTTTAGAAAATAGCGGGAAACACCCCCTAAAAGTCATAGAATCACACCATGAACGAAACGAAAATCACACCATTAGATTTAGCGTATCAGAGAACCCTACTGTAGAAGTTTCAAGCTCCTATCTACAAAAATGTGGAATTTTGTACTTTTGCCAGAAGGCAGATCACGGATGCATGATTATTATTTTTCTTTTCAGGGGTGATCGTATCAACCCACTTGTCCTAGAATGTTGCGAGAGGGCTCATTCTAACGGAAATGAAAATTTCTAGTGCCCTTTTTAAGTGACCAAAAAAATTGGAGAGCACCTAGGCCCCCTCCCACGCTAATTATTTTCCCAAAGTCAACGGATCAAAATTCTGAGATAAGCCATTTTATTGAGCATAGTCGCAAAACCTTATAACTATGTCTTTGGGGACGACTTACTCCCCCACAGTCCCCGTGGCAGGGGCTACAAGTTACAAACTTTGACCAGTGCTTACACGTAGTAACGGTTATTGGGAAGTGTACAGACGTTTTCAGGGGGATTTTTTTGGTTGGGAAGAAGGGGATATGCTGAGGGAACTTTCCATCGAGGAATTTGCCATGAGTGAAGAAAATTTCCAAGAAGGAAGCGCAGGATTTACTAGCATTATTTAAAAAAAAACTACGAAAAAATAAATATGAAAAAGTTTTTTTTCAGCTGGAAGTAAGGAGCAGCATTAAAACTTAAAACGAACAGAAATTATTACCCATATGAGGGGCTCACCTTCTCCTAATACCTCGCTCTTTACGCTAAAGTCTTTTTAGTAATTTCAACTATTTATTCTACGGCTTTTGTGATTCAGGGGTCATTCTTAATGAATTGAGACAAAATTTAAGCTTTAGTGTAAAGAGCAAGGTACTGACGAGGGGGCGAACCCCCTCATATATGTAATAAAAACATGAAAATACAAAAGTTCTTTACGTAAGCTAATTTATAAGTTACGTATCTTTTACTAATAAAAAGATTCGTAACAAGTTAAAAGTTCTAGATGCCTTTTTAATTATCAAAAAATCGGAGGGCAACTAGGCTTCCTCCCCCAATCTTTTTTTCTCAAAATCATTCGATCAAAATTATGAGAAAGCCATTTAGCAAAAAAAAAAATATGCAAATTTCGTTTTAATTATTCCTCTGCGGAGAGCAAAAATCAAAACATGCATTGATTCAAAAACGTTCAGAAATTAAATTTAAAAAAGCGAGTTTTTTTAACTGAAAGTAAGGAGCAACATTAAAACTTAAAACGAACAGAAATTACTTCGCATATGAAAGGGGCTGCTTCCTCATAAACGCCCCGCTCTTTACGCTAAACTTTTTTACTGTTTTAAAAAGAAGAGTTTTACTCTTACCAACGCGGGGCGTTGATGAGGAAGCAGCCACTTTCATATACGAAGTAATTTCTGTTCGTTTTAAGGTTTAATGTCACTCCTTACTTTCAGTTAAAAAAACTTGTTTTTTTTTATTTTTATTTAATCTTAGTTCATAACACAAGGAGTGTGCTTCGAATGACCCGGAGAAGGAAGATATGAGCAACGCTTGGAATAGTATTCCTGATTCTTACGATCAGCTGAAATAGCTTACGTTTGCCGTTCTTTCTTTTTTTTGGCTCTGGATATATATGAAAACAATCTTCTTCAAGCATGAACATTGTCAAGAGTAAACTAAGAAGTCGTCTTATTGATGAGAACTTGGAATCATGCCATAATTAAAAACAATAGCATACAAACGGA
Organism: Artemia franciscana; assembly: GCF_032884065.1. Lineage (NCBI taxonomy): Eukaryota > Metazoa > Arthropoda > Branchiopoda > Anostraca > Artemiidae > Artemia > Artemia franciscana. The sequence goes on along the minus strand of NC_088864.1, from coordinate 37,181,170 downwards.
CTGACTCAAACTTTAGAAGGAGGTGTAAGCATATTGTTCGCATTAATAAGTATTTATTAAGTTTTATTTCTAGTATACTACTTATTTAGTGCAAATAAGTTTACTAAACAAGCAGATTTGGCTCCAAATTCTCTAAGAATTGTTCTAATGTTCATATTCAGCTCTTGATCTAATAAGTTTGCCGACCACTGCTCTAGCCAAAAAGACTAGAGGATTCTTAACGGCCGAAAAACGGGCCGACATAAATTTTAGGAAAAAATTGCTTGGACGGATTTTCCAATGCCAAAAACTAAGCAGAAAATTATTGTTTTCTCTGATTAGCTGAAACCTGCATAAACCATAGACTGGATAAGTGTAGGCTCGACCACTGCTCTAGCCAAAAAGACTAGAGGATTCTTAACGGCCGAAAAACGGGCCGACATAAATTTTAGGAAAAAATTGCTTGGACGGATTTTCCAATGCCAAAAACTAAGCAGAAAAATATTGTTTTCTCTGATTAGCTGAAACCTGCATAAACCATAGACTGGATAAGTGTAGGCTCGACCACTGCTCTAGCCAAAAAGACTAGAGGATTCTTAACGGCCGAAAAACGGGCCGACATAAATTTTAGGAAAAAATTGCTTGGACGGATTTTCCAATGCCAAAAACTAAGCAGAAAAATATTGTTTTCTCTGATTAGCTGAAACCTGCATAAACCATAGACTGGATAAGTGTAGGCTCCCCTGGTACATTAGATAAAGACGAAATATTTTAAGAAAAATGTGGATGTACTAATAAAAAAGAGGCAACAATATAAAAAAAATAAGTTTCCGGTAAAGCAAAATGGCAATATAGCATTTAGAGGGCTTAAGCCCAATTTGTGGTAATTTCTTTTCATGTAATTTTACATATTATATTCCTTTATTTCTACTTTTTAGACTTTAATTTTTTTCTTTACTTTTTTTTGAAAAACTTTATTTGGGGAAATGTCTTTTAATCTAATCACTGGAAATATCGAGTGACAAAAATGCAGTTTTTTTTGTTTTGATTTTTTTTTTTTCCAGTTTCATTAAGCGCTAATCAGGATTTAGGCGTTTTCTTCCAATAGTAGGGTAAAGATTGTTCTGGTGAAAGTGAAGGGATTGCTTTTAATTTAAGCTTTATTATTGCTATCATTAAGAAAATCATTTTACTTCAATCGATTTTTTTTTCTTGTATTAACATCCATTTTAAGTGTATTTAAACATTTTTGGAGTAATTTATACATTTTATTCTGACGAAATTGACTGGATAGTGCGAACAGTTTACATACAATGATTTTTTAACTTTTGTTGTATGTCTTGAAAATCTAGGAAATTCCAAAAAATACTCGGGAATTTCTTATATATATCCCTTGGCAATAGCATAGAAATGGACAAAGTGCTGCAATAGCATGTCAACGTCATCATTAATGAGAACGACATTAATGAGAATGAAAAAATAAAAACCTAGAAAATATTATACGTAAGTTTTTCTGTCTTCGATGCTGATTTTCCAGTGAGAAACGTTGATAATTTATTTTTGAACTTTTTCCACATTTGAAATTCCTCTTCAGTTTTTTGGCAAACTATTTTGTTAGGTCTTAACATCGCCCATAAAAAATAATTTATCCTCTTTTTTCCAGAGATGATTAAGAGAGTCAACCCACATATTTCTTTCTAGGAGATGACGATTATGGCTAGCGCAGATGACAAGTTTGTAGTATTGAAACAGAAGCTAAATCTAGGAATCCTTCGAAATCAACTTGTCTGAAAGGCTATTATTAGATTTTGACGACGCATCGGACAAAAGTAAAGTATAATATCCAAATCAGAGCCACACACAGGAATCCATTTTAAGGGCGGGGAAAGGTATGTGCAATCAGATTGACACGAAAACAAATTAGGCAAATGAAAAAATCTAAGAAATAAAAAAAAAATCACTGGAGCATGGGCCAATAATTTTCCTAAAAGGTGGAAAGAGAAAAATCCGTATTTTGGAGTGTTCTCCTGTTTAGCAAATATTTTAAGAGCATATGAAACATAAGAAGAACTATACTCAAGAAAAAAAGAAAGAAAAACGATAAATATTATCATGGGTATAGATGTAATAGCTACAACAAATAACAGTGAGCCTTCTGCCCTCTCAAACTCTCTAAGAGGCCAGCGTTATTTATGTATGACATAGTACGATGTAAATTTAAGATATGTGGTTTTATTCGTCAAAACATTCACAAAAATAACGATGAAAACAAAATAATAATCTTTGTTACACGAAAGAAAAGAAAATTTCTTGCGATAACTAAATTCGTGGTTTTCAATTTAATCTTGCTATTTTAAATGGAGGCTTTCTTTTTCAATTTTTCTTTTTATTACATAAAATTCAAAATTATAGATAATTCATTTCTAATAAAACTTCTGAAACGAACAATTGTGATTTTTAACACTGATTAATTAGTTGGAACGGTATTTAGAATTCAATATTTAATGAAAGATCCACCAGTTGATTATTAGAAAATATTGTATTTAAGAGAAGGAAGTTCCTAAATTCCAAATCGATGAACCTTTTTGGGTCCTTTCAGCGACCCCAAGCTAACTTTTTTGAATTAGGTTCCATTTGACTCTAGAATGAATAGCTCTAAGTTTAAAACTGATCAAAGACAAGACCCTTTTTCAAGTTTTAGCCCCTCTCTTATATCTGTCCTCCTCCTAATAAAAATATATTTGTGCTAGTGACGATCCCTGAGTTTTTCAGGCTGACAAGACAATCCAAATCAAATTTGTCCATATTTTTAAACAGTACGTGGTAACGAGCTGTATTAAGGAGCGACTCGGCTCAATAGTAAACGAAACTAAAAAAAAACGGAATTTTGATGCTACAAGATACATCAAAAGAACCGGATTTTTATGTTGATTTTAAATATATAAGTTTCATCACATTTAGTGTTTATCATCAAAAGTTACGAGCCTGAGAATATTTTCCTTATTTTGGAAAATAGGGGGAAACACTCCCTAAAAGTCATAGAATCTTGACGAAAATCACACCATCGCATTCAGCGTATCAGAGAACCCTAGAGAAAAAATTTTAAGTTCCTATCTACAAAAATGTGGAATTTCGTATTTTTTGCCAAAAGACAGATCACGCACGGGTGGGTGTTTATTTGTTTACTTTTTTTTTTCATGGGTCATCGTATCGACCAAGTGGTCCAGAATGTCGCAAGAGGGCTCATTCTAACGGAAATGAAAAGTTCTAGAGCCCTTTTTAAGTGATCAAACATTGGAGGACACCTAGGCCCCCTCCCACGCTCATTTTTTCCAGAAGTCAACGGATCATAATTTTGAGATTGCCATTTTTTTTCCACATAGTCGAAAACCATAATAACTATGTCTTTGGGGATGACTTACTCCCCAAAGTCCATGGGGGAGGGGCTGCAAGTTACGAACTTTGAACAGCGTTTACATATAGTAATGGTTATTGGGAAGTGTACAGACGTTTTCAGGGTTTTTTTTTTGGTTTGGGGGTGGGGTTGAGGGGATGGGACTATGCGGGAGGATCTTTCCTTGGAGGAATATGTCACGGGGGAAGAGAAATTCAAGGAAAAGGGCGCGGGAGGGATTTTCTAGAATTACTATAAAAAAAACAATGAAAAAATAAACATGAAAAAGTTTCTTCAATTGAAAATAAGGAGTAGTATTAAAACTTAAGACGAACAGAGATTATTACGCACATGAGGGGTTCTAAGAATACTTTAGCACAAAGAGCAAGGTATTTAGGAGGAGATAAATACCTCGCTCTTTATGCTTAAGTATTTTTAGTAATTTCAACTATTTATTCTACGGCCTTTCTGATTCAGGGGTCAATCTTAAGGAATTGGGACAAAACTTAAGATTTAGTGTAAAGAGCGAGGTATATAACGAGGGGACAAACCCCCTCATATACATAATAAAAATATAAGAATATAAAAGTTTGTTACGTAAGTTAATTCTTAAGTTACGTATATTTTTTACTAATAAAAACCCTCGTTAAAAATTAAAAGCTCTAGTTGCCTTTTTAAGTAACCGAAAAATTGGAGGGCAACTAGGCCTCCCTACCACCCCTTATTTCTCAAAATGGCTTGATCAAAAAGAGAAAGCCATTTAGCCAAAAAAAGAATTAATATGCAAATTTCATTTTACTCAATTTATAAACATGGCTTAATTCAAAAACGTTCAGAAATTAAATAAAAAAAATAGTTTTTTAACTGAAAGCAAGGAGCGAAATTAAAACTTAAAACGAACAGAAATTACTCCGTACATGAAATGGTTGTCCCCTTCGCAATCCCTCGCTCTTTCCGCTTTGTTTGACTCTTTGCCACAATTCTACTTTTTAAAACAATTAAAAACTTTAAACAATTAAAACATAATTAAACACAGTATTAAAAACAATTAAACAATCAAAGTCGATCTAACCTACTTTCATTACTTTCAAAGTTTACAGATTTTCCCCCGGGTTTTCAAAATCACTTCTATTTTCACAAAAATGATTTTCTATCCTCAAACATAGGGAACTTAATGGGAACACCAAATAAAATACTGGTAATGAAACTGAACAACAAGACACAAGAAAATACTGTCCCAATTGACACTTCATTCATTTCACTTTATATTGTCACGCTCAGTTCACATAGAATTCGCATAAATACACCTAATGGAAAAACTTTGAACATAGAAAGAATATCTTTATAAATAACTTATGTTTGAACATGAGACCTAAATAGAAATGATAATTTCAAATTTAAAGAAAACAATGATTATTTTTTCCCCTTCACCCTAAGCTTTAATTCTTCCAAAAATTATTCGATTCTTTTATTATCTACTATTTTCTCAGGCACGGAACTCTTTTCCGCCATGTCGGCTGTTAATATCCCATGTGCGGAACCCTTTTCCACCAAGTCAGCCGCTAACTCCCCAGGTACGGAACTCTTTTCCGCCCTGTCGGCTGTTAATATCCCATGTGCGGAACTCTTTTCGACCATGTCAGCCGTTTACTCCCCAGGTACGGAACTCTTTTCCGCCCTGTCATCTGTCAGTATCCCATTTGCGAAACTCCTTTCCACCATGTCAGGTCTTAACTTCCCAGGTACGGAACTCTTTTCCGACCTGTCGGCATATATCCCATGTGTGGAACTCCTTTCCACCATGTCTGCCCTTTCCAGATATTTCTGGTCCCTCGGTCGACAGCAGTCCGCCCATTCACCAGCCTTATCTCTCTCCACACTATAGCTCTCTATGTCAGTACTTAATAAATTTCTCAGGTCTTCTGACACTACACCTCTCTAGCTTAGTACCATATTATTTTACCAGTTTGTCATCATATTTCTTTTTTTTCCACTAAAATGTCTCCCTAAAATACTAATCTAACCCTTACATCCTATACTAAAAAAAATCTACTTCTCCCCTGGTCACTTTTTACGTCAGTCCAGTTCTGACGGAGTCTTTTATTCTGTCCTGTCCAAATTCAGCATCTACAGTTGCTGATAAAATTCCTGCTTTTCTTCACGAAGTGCGTTTTCAATAGGGGATCCATTACTGACCCAATTACTCTTTGATTCATAATACTCTTGTTGCTGTTACCCTCGATAGGTATATCGGTTATATTATCCTCTGAAATATCTCCCATATTTACCCTGGCACTTTCTTTGGCCATTAAACTACCCACAGTTGTCAATAATTTTACGACTGAATTTGGATTATAATCCCGACTTGAAGAATCAAAATTTAAAGGGGCCTTTAAACCTTTACTTTTTATTTCATTCAAAAATAATGAAGTAATATCTCTATCAAATTCAAGATCTGAAGGATCTAAAATTGGAATTGCACTCATTTTAAAAGAAAAAAAAAATGATTAAAAGAAATTGGATTAAGTCAAATCTGTAAAAACAAGGCAAAATTTTTACTAAGCACTCCTAACGGATTTCCTGCTCGCGTGCGAATATTAAAATGCATGACTTATAACAATAAATTGTCCTTCGACGTTCTTCACATTTTTTCTCTAAAACTGGATTCTGGAGCGGGAACCTGGAACTGGAACGGTAAAACTGGAACCCGGAACCGATGCTTCAACTAGAACCGGTGCTGGAACTGGAACCGGAACTGGAACCTGGAATCCCCGATGACGAAAAAAGCAACAGCTCTCAACTTCCGAAGTCAAACGAAGACCAGCACACACCAATAACACGGTCGTGTACGAACCAAAACAGCTCTCAGCCGACAGCCTCCACGCCACAACCACAGCTGACGATGACGAAGTCCATCAAAATTGGAAGGTAAACAAACTCATGACACAACCGCAGACCGAAATCCGGAGGATGGTAAGAACTCTATCCTCTCCGGCAAAAACCGCTGCACCACTCTGTAAAGTTCTCTACTACTTCCCTTGGTGTCAGAAATGGGATTTGAACCCACGCCCTCTTCCGAGGACCAGAAACAGAATAAGAACCGAATAAAGTACTCTAAACGGTGGCTTATATTCACTAAAACAAGGAAATAAATATCGAAAAATGTGACAGGAACTGACGTATTTTAATCTGTCAGTTACTGCAAATACTCAGAATTTATACTATTAATGCAGTCATCTAGGAAGTGGGCATTTCACAGAACTTGAGAATTTAATTATGTACCAAACCTACTTTCACTACTTTCAAAGTTTACAGAAGTTCCACATTAGATACTCTTCCACATTTGCTGGCAGGACCCTTACTTAAGATTAATGAAATCAATGATATTCACGTCTAGGCTTAAGCGATGTTTCTGTTTTGTTGAAGTGTAAAGGTTCCGTTTGTTTTTCTCCCTTATTTTGGTTACCCAGTTTTTACACTTTCTTTTAAAATGTTACTGGTACAAACAATAATAATAGTGGTAATAATTATAGCTTCATTTATTACGATAATGCGGCTTCGCACATTTTAGGGTCCTTTCACCTCAGGCTTTGTGGGTTATGTCACTCCAGGAGGTGTGTTTTACGGAGCTATCGAATATTTTAGACAAAATCGATATCATATGGATTTTATTTGATTTCAGAGGGGTTGCATGAGTGCCCAGAGGAGGAGAATGGTTGCCCTCGAATCACTATCAAACCTTAAAAGGGAACTAAAACTTTCCACTTCCAATAAAATGGGGCTCCTCCTCAATTTCATCAATCATCTCTTCCCTATGAAGTTGCCTCGACAAAAATAGCCTATATTAGGTGTTTTGATTATCACGAAGCCAACACTGATGCGCTGGAAGGCCAATCGAAATGGAGCACCTATACAAGCGCTTAGAAGTAGTAGTCTCTACTTTCCGAACATAATATATTCTTATTTTAACTTATAATCTAGTTTTCTACTTTTGGATATGAATTTGATGAAAACAATAATCCCATTTGGAGTTATTTGGCGCATTTACACTAATTCTCAAACTTTACACGCCATCAATTTTTAAAACCAATCTGACGAATTCTAATGAAGAAACTGGTCGGACACTGTTTGTGATAGTATGACTTGCTTCATTGGTAAGACATGGAAATGATTACTTGACACCTGTTGGACAATTAGATAAACCTACCAAGCAGGAAACAAGGGAAAAAGACGTTGCACCTAAGTAGATTTAAAAAAAAAATTAAGCTGAGTTTTTTTTATCTTCTTTCAATCGTGTTTTTCATAATTTTTTATTTTAATTTTTTTGTGGGAGTTTAGAGACTGAATTCAACAGTTGTATGTCACAGAAGCCACTATATTTCCAAAATTGAAGTCTCTGCAGCAAATTTCATTACTTATAGTATTTCAAGAAAACTATTGAAAAACGATATAAAAACTTTACTGTTTAAAATACATAAATATAAAAGATTAAGGACGATTTTTTCCACAAAACACTAGTCGAGTTGAAAAATAAAATCCACCTTTACTTCCCATAAAATGATTTTTGCTTCAGTAAACCCCAATTTCAATGTGTTTTATTGAAATATAAAAATATAAACAAAGTAAAGCATCATACTAGTCATTTTTGCAGGACAAGAAATATAGATTATTAGAAAGAAAGATCTAGCTGAAAAACACTTCGATTTTGGCGGTTGTTTGCGATATCTTGGTATAGGAGAAATATCCTTACAAGTAACTTATGATGAGGACTAAGTCGCTAAGACTAGGGGTAGGTGAAGGTGAAAAAGATATTTTGAGTAAAAAAAAAGGCTCAATCAAGTGCAGCTCCACCGACCTGGGTATTAAAGCTATCGGATGCAGTGAAGGTGTTAAAAGTAGAATAACCAAAGCGTAGGATGTTTTCTTAGACTTAAAAAAAGATTGGAAAAATAGGAAAATAATTATGCAAGTCTGTAAACTAAGATCAAAGTACTGGAAGCTACAGTGATGATAGAGGTCAAGTATGGGTCTGAAGCATGGTACTCCAAAGGACGGAGAGGCATTTGCTATCTTTTCAGCTTCTGTACTCAGCTTATATAGTTTAAACACTTTTTGCTAACGTTCTGCCACCAAAAGTATTATATTTTGTCAAACCCCACCTTTCATCCAAGTCAATATCATGGATACACAATTATCTTAAACTTGAAAATTTGAAAGCAATTAGTTTGTTTCCTAAAAAACAAGATTTAAGTTCTAAAAGAGTATCGTAGCGCTTGACAGCTCCTCGACATTAGCTGAGGAAAGGCACTGCTGGCTGTCTCAGTAATTTTTTTTATCTTTATTAATTATTTCTAAATCCAGGAAGTTGTTCCTTCTAATTAAAAAGTAACAAATACAAGGGATCTTACCAGTTTCACTAATTGGTTGGAGTTCAGCAAGCAGTCCGATAGGAAGACAAAAGAGAAAGCTTCCAAACCAGATAGCCACAATAGATTTATATGCATGAGACTTAGTCTGCCAGCTACGAGATCGGAGAGGCTTACAAATAGCAAAATATCTCTCCAATGAAATAGCAACAAGCGTCCAAACAGAACTCGACACTGCTGAAGCTGAAACAAAATTTTATTCTAAGTAATTTTAATATGATTCTCGATTATAAATTTCAAAAGAGATTCTAATTCGTTCGGTTTCTCTAACTAATAACTTCAGATTTATTTCATAAGAGTTTTCAAAATCTAGATCGGCCGGGAAAATCCATGATTTTCCACATTTTTTTTTACCAAAGAGGAGGGGAATTTGACCCAATGATGAGAGAATAGGTGGGTTTTGATTACAGGGCTTTACAACCCCTGTAAAATGGAAAAAGGGCTTTACCTTGGGTAAAATGGAAAAATATAGTTTTTTTTAAACATGGAGCAAACGATAAGAAGTAAAATTGGGTAGGTCACTAGAGTTGGAAGAGCTGGAAGTTTCACTTATCACTCTAAGAATTTTCTCATCTTTCTAATCAACCCTAAGTTCCGCTGTAAATTTACTATATATCTTTTTTTTTGGTTTTTGTTGTTGCGTTTGTTGTTTTTGAAATAACAATTAAAAAAAACTTTGCTCTGAATAAAAACTGTTTTCTTAAGAAAATCTTATGTTTTTATTTTAGCAATATATATATACATGATGATCATATGTTTAACTGAGGAGTTTAATTTTTGCCAGAGACAGTTTCCTTTCTAATATTTCTTAGCTATATTCTTTTAAATTCTTTCGACAAAATGAAAAATTTGTGTACAAACTATGCTTTAAAATATCAATTTCTGAAATATAATAAAGACTATTTGAATCCATCCTGACGCTATTTAGAGTGACTAAATTTCAAAAAACTGATTTTGTTTAAATGAGACAAAACAAAATGCCAATTTAACAGCTGGGAATAATTAAAGTAAATAATTTACACTTCCTGAGGCAATCCTTCGAAGATTATTTTCGTAAGAAAAAAAATTGTCTGGTAAATAAAAAAGAAACATCCACCAGCAGAGCCAAGGATCTTTTCTAAAATCGTGAATCCTTGCTGCATTTCGAACTGATAAAAAAGCAGGGATTTTTATCTAGTTTAAAACATTTACTTGTGCATTTTATATTTTGCTTGACTATTTTGCTTCAAAAGAGAAGTGTGTAATTAGGAAGCATTCTAAAATAGTCTCAGATGACTTTTCCTCTCCATTAATGCTGGAAAATAATGGTGAATAAGAGCTATTTGGCACAGGAAACTAAGACAACCACGAGTCCTCACAGACCCGTAAAAATGTCAATATTGAAGTTGATCAAGTCCTAGAACACTCTTCTACACAGAAGTTTAGAATAAACGGGAAACAAATAGAAAATTCCAGATGCCTAAGAATTATTTTCCGATTGCTGCGTAGTCATTCAATGCTTGACATTTTGACATTTGCCGTAACGAGTTTTGGGACGGCAGTTCCCCCTTAAACACGAAATAATTTCTATGTTTTAAGTTTATCAGTCACTTATTGCTTTCATTAAAAAAAATTACATTATGTTTGATTTCTGTGCTTTTTTATTATCATATTAAGGTCATGTGCAGGGCAATACAAATATGACGGAAGTTTCTGACCCAACTGGCCTGGACTTTACTTTAAAGTTTAACTCCTGTATAACAATGTTTTGGAACTAAAAATTAATCCGGAAAAAATGGCACCTTAATATTTTTTAAAGAAGCCAGAAATAAGAAAAGAATTTTCCAGACAGTTATTTTCATAATTTCAGGGAGAATTCACTGGGTAAATTCTGCTTCTGGGGAATGCCTCCTCACTTTTCTGCCTCTGTGCTAGAAAGCATAGGATGCTATATTTATTACAAACAGCACTGGTTCATACCAACAAACAACAGGGATTAGCCACTCCACTTAATAGTATCAAGTAAATGTATTTTTTTTTTCACACACAAAATATTACCGGAAGAATAGGAGACCCATTCTCCCCTTAGCATCCATGTTATATATGTTATATATAGTAGCCCTTTATTCTGGATGGATCGTGCCTACTTTTAGGGACCAATACTGCAACATGTGACATCACAGCATCTGACACTGGGATAAACTTCATATTCCGACACCATTCAGGCAAAAATTTCCGTTTTGTGACATATTGTTTCGCAAAACATAAATTTTAGGGAACAAACTCCATATTTTGAAACTGTTCGGGCAAGAGTTTCTCTTTCACAACAGAAAATGGAAATAGGCACTGTACTTTGGTAAAATATAAACATTTTAAGCTTTTTCATAAAACGATATTTTGAACCTAGTAGGGTACAAGGTACTTACATTTGATCTTACATTTGAGATGTAACACATCAGGAATCAGCACTTACTTGTAACATAATCTCTTTTTTTTTACTTAAGAGGGTTGCAGGAACTTCCAATCCCCGTTTGACTAAGCCCTCTAATAACAGCATACGAGCACTACTTTGATATAACCAATCAAAGGAAAAACGAAGAAACAAACGAATATGAACTCATTATCAAGATTCTTGCAAAAAACTCACAATTTCGTGTTTTCGCAAAAAAAAAGAGATTGAAATCCTTGTATAAAATAATTTTTTTTAGCCTCGGTTAATATTTATACAAGTACTCCTTACTTACATTTTACTCCAACGAATTATTTGATCTTGCTTGAGAGTCACGCCTTTTTTTTATACCCTAGTCAAACAAACATTTTTGTAGAATTGTTTCCATAATTCAAAATTTTGCCACGTTAGTCGTCCTTAAATCATTTTGGCTTGCTATAAATTCAAAAAAAAAATATTGAAATGGCTAATATGACTACTTTATTCTTCTGACAAGTCATTAAATAGAAAACATAGGTATACTTAAAGTCAAACATTAACTTGAATCAGGCAGTCTTGTGTTAGGGGAAACATGAACTGAAGTAAAATAAAATGAGGCATATATTTAGCAATATTTGATTGTTAAAAGTATTTAGCAGTTTACATAAATAATTGCCCTATCTGAATAAGTTGTAAAGTTTTAATATCAGTTTAACTCAACCACTTTTCGTTGGCAGGTATATTTCGTTAGAAAACATGAACACTTATATTTGTCGATTCAGCCAGAGGATATTCTCCAGAAACATTTTCTGACCCATTTCTATCCCTGTTCATTCTTTGAGCTCACATCAGAATATAAAACAGACTTCCAATTATTTCAGCATTTCGTAACTATGATGCATCAAAAGCTTCATCCGTTTGATTTGAAAGCCAAAGATTAACACAGACTTGTGTAAGTGAAGCAGTTTATAATCTGATATATGAAAGAACGAGTACAAGCAAGTCAAAGACCAAAAACTCATATGCTGTATCTTCACTCTTGCTTCCTTCTTCCCTAACGCATATTCATTTCTGACCGGCTTTGTCACGTGATAATCCAACTGAAGGTAGTAGGGGTACTGAATCTTTATATTGTTCCTGAACTAAAAGTTTTCAGTGTTAGAGTTTGGAACCCATTCTGCCGCTTTTGTGAAGTATTTTGCTGTAACCCAACCTGATATTTAGTTAGAGATCTCGGACATTTTTAAGTTCTCACTTGATTGTTTCCCTTTCTTAACTGGTCAGAAAAAAACAGTGTAATAGAACACCACTTTAAACAGCAATTAATCAATACATACTAAAACCCTTTCATTGGTAAGCGTAGCATATTAAGTTCAAGTGTCTGAGCTCTTTTCCAAAGGAAGCTGCAAGAGGGGCTGAGTATCTGTAGAGGAGTAACATACTATGAGCAAACTAGACATTGTAAAACAGAATAATCCTAGTACCCCAACAACTGGGTAATGTGACCTTCACTGGTGTTCAACCAGTGGGTCATGGTATGACTATAGAGTGCATAGCTGTAGTCGAAAGTGTTCTTTCACCAAACAATATCGTACATAGATTGAACAACCAGGTGCTACTTTACCCTGACGTGAAATGATGGTACTATAGTAAGGCGTTATATGCTAAGTGAAAATCTTCACATCAGAGATGGAGCACATCAAAAGCGTAGCAATAAATATTGGACAATCTAAAGGTCACTGCGACGTCTGAGGGTTTAATAGAAGGGCTATATGTTAGCGAACCCGTTGCTCGATAGAATCAATAAGTGAATGTGATGTCACCGATCGCAGAAAACACAAACAGTTGGTTGTCAGTGATTAGAAAACAAATGATAACCGTCAAAAGCGTACTTAGACAAAAAAGAGCGTGTTTTATTTCTATGGGACAAACCTCATCGATAGAGCTGTTTCCGTCCCTCTAGTTTAGTACGAGAGCTTATGCAACCAAACCCGAACCATTCGGACCAGCAACTGGTAGTAATAGGTGTCAATCTAGCCTTCAAATCATAGTTTAAATAGATAATTTGACAAAATAAGATCGGAAATCTCACAATAGAACTTTAATAATGGTTTGAAAGTTTGATTTATACAGGTGTTTGAAGTAACTTGGATCAAAGGTCAATTCTGATCTCTCACATTAGACCTTAATTTCTCAAGTGCATCCAGAGGTACAAAGGGCGTCAGCGAATAGTCTCCCATCTTCCCTCAAGTAAGCCGCTGCATAGATGGTCTCCGACTCTTGTATGAGACTCGTCTAGAGAGCTCTTCTGTTGTGCTTGTACGTTTTACAGAGAGTGTTCTTAGGTCTTCCTCGGTGATGGACCCCCTTCACTTTTGGATGGAAGAGAATTTTAGGATGTCTACAAGCTCGTATACGAAGGAAATGTTCAAGGTATCACCATCTTAGTTACGTCAAACTGAAGCCGTTGTCTGGTTTGTATCCGCGAGCACAATCCTCGTCGTTGCTGACATGATCTCTCCAACTGATCCTTAGGATGTGGTAAACACAATTATTTTCAAAGGCACTAAGAATTGTCTTCTGTTCAGCAGTTCGTCATCTGTAATGCATTCCACACAGCAACTTACATGAGACAAAACATTACTCGGGAACAATCTAAGCTTCAGTTTCAATGGGCATACTTAAATTATGGACTGCATTCTCAAAGGCTGCTGTTGAAATTATTTGAAGGCAATAAGTTTGAAGAACCTGATCTGTGGGAGGTTTTGATAACATTTTTGTTTTTGTAGATTAAGTTCTAACTATTTTTTTGCCCTGAGATCCAAAATAGCGTGTAATCCAAACTGCATCCACCACCTGCACTTTTTTTTACCACCCATAAGGAATTAAACACGTCCAAGATTTCGGAGGTTATCTGAAGACTTCTAAGAATGGCTCGTGAACATTTAGCACCAATGCAAAATACTTATTCAGTATCTGAGTACCCTGGAGAATCTTGCTTGGGTGTTATAACATTCCTGCACCATGATTAGGAGATAGGGCTTGGCACACAACCATCTAGAACCTAACTCATGCGTTGATTCAGCACGAAAGAAAACAGCTAGTATGTTTTTCTTCTTTTGCCAAAAAAGAATTAAAGATGGAACGACGAGGATTGAAAAAGTGCATCGGAAGCACGTAAAAAGTTGTTTTTGGTAAAAATTGACTATGCGAGGTGTGGAAGAAGCAGCCACGATATGTGTTTTGAGCAGTCTTGAAAAGATCTAGTATATTTAAACTGAGTATCTGATTTTTTCTGGAATAAATTATTATTATTATTATTATTATTATTATTATCATTATTATTATTATTATTATTATTATTATTATTATTATTATTATTATTATTATTATTATTATTATTATTATTATTATTATTATTATTATTATGACATCAATTGTCGAAAGCTCGTCAGTTCAAGGTTTTATTTCACCGTAATTTCCTTTTTATTTTCAAATCTGTAATAAGTACAAAAAAATATTTGTAATATAATTCGTTTTCAGTAAAGTGCAAATTTCGCAATAGGGTTCATACATTTACCCGGGAAGGGGGAGTATCCAAACTCTTGTCCGTAGTGATTTTTGTTCGTTTTCAGCTCAATTTGCATGTTCAATTTAAGTCTTACTCGTTTTAAAATTTATTTGTGCATTTATATTGTTGTATGTTTGTTTGATATTATAATTTATTCAATTTCTGAAAACTTTGGGTTTTATTTATTCTTTAATAGTGAAAGATTTTTGTTCAATTAAACTTGATTTGCTTATTCAAGTTAAGTTTTACTGATTTTAAGATTTATTTATTCATTCATGTGGTACCTGTTGTATGTTTATTTGCTATGATTTTCTATTTAGTTTCTGTTCGTTTTGGATTTCATTTATTCTCTAATCATAATTTCTGGTCATTTTGAGAATGAATTATTATAAAATTTTATTTCTGATCATCTTGAGTTTAACTTTTTTTTGAAAAACTTTTTTTTCGTAAAGTTTTCTTTGTAATTGCTCATTTGAAAAGAAGACGAATGTAGAGAAAGGAGAGGAAATATTAAAATATGAACTAAAGTGGAGTGAAGGGGAAGTCATGGATAAAATTGTCGAGGATCTGGAAGATGCAGTTTCACGGTATAATAGTAAAATATTGTACTGCCACGTTAACAAATTGAGAGGGCGAAGTCAATCCAGACTTGTCTCAGCTAAAGATAGGAACGCAACCACAATTAATGATAAGGAAAGCGTTAAAAAGAGATGGGCAAAATATTTTGAGAATGTGTTAAACCGAAATAGAGTTGCAGAAAAACATATAGAGGAAAATGAAAAAAATTGCGATACTTTGAATGTGAAAGAAGATTAGTTTTGTGAGAAAGAATTAGCGACAGTACTAGAAGAATAAAAAAATAAGACACAAGGTGCTGATAGTGTGGTAAATGAGTTTCTAAAATATGGTGGCTCTGAGGTTAGAAATAGGTTACTGAAGATTATGAATACGATTTCTGAAAAAGGAAGTACCTAGAGATTTTAGGAAAACCCTAATTAAACAACTGTACAGGAAAGGTGATAAGAGTGAGTGTTTTCATTATCGAGGCATTAGCCTGGTCTCTATAGGTAGCAAATTACTTAGTAATATGATACTTTTTAGACTGAGAGATGTTATAGACAAAGTTATAAGAGAATAACAGTGCCGTTTTAGAAAGGGTAGAGTATGTGTCGACCAAATTTTCACTTTTATGTTAATAATTGAGAAATGCCTGAGATATCAAACACCTTTAGCCCTCAACTTTATAATTTTTGAGCGAGTTTCAATTCTGTTGATAGAAGAGTGTTAGCGAAGGTCTTATTCTTGTATGGTATACCAGGCAAATATATTAAAGTGATTAGTACTATGTACAAGAATAATACTGCTTCGATTAACATAGGAAATGAGGTTAGTAGCTGGTTTTGTATTCAATCAGGAGTTAAGCAGGGTTTTGTTCCATTCTCCTTCATATGGATCATTCTGATGGACTTAGTCCTAAGGAGCATAGGAAGGGCAACGGGAGAACACGGAATCACATGGTAAGGAAATTCTTTCCTGGACTTAAATTCTGCTGACGAATTAAGCATCCTAGAAGAAAGTGTTAGCAAAATAAATGAAGTTTTAAAGGTTCTGCAATTTCAAAGTGCTAGAATAGGTTTGAAAATTGACGTTAAGAAGACTAAGTCGCTAAGGCTGGGAATAAGTGAAGATGAAAAGATGATGCTTGGTAACAAAAACATTGATCAGGTGGTTAGCTTCACTTACCTAGGTAGTACTATTAGTGAAGACGGCGAAAATGTTAAAAGTTGAATAATCAAGAATCAAGGTGTTTTTTTCCACAGTTGAAAAAAGTTTTGAAGAATAGGAAGATAAAACTGCAAAGCAAGATTAGAATATTGGAAGCTACAGGGACAGTGGTCCAGTACGGTTGTGAAGCATTTGCGCTCCAAAAAATGGAGGAAGATTTTCTAGATGTTTTCAAGAGAAATTACCTATGGATTGTTCTGGGTACTTAGCTGACCGACCGTATTTTAAACACTAGGCTGTACGAAAAGTTTGGTTCAATCCCGCTTTCTAGGGCTATAATGAGATATGACTAGGGCACATCCTGTGGATTAAGGATGACAGGTCACCAAAGATTATCCGTTTCGGCCAACCGTCTGGGCTAAACGAAAAACAGGTCATCTTCAATTGGGGCGAGAGGACGTCATGAAGAAAGATTTAAGGGAAATGGGAATTTCTTGGGAGGCTGTAAAGAGGAAAGCTTTGAATATATAAGGACGAAGGTGCAGCGCGCGTAGTTGTGTTGGCCTCAGGCCGTTTGGTACTGCGGTGAGTTGTAATATAGTAGTAGTGGTAGTAGTACTTAATGCTATTGATCAAAAGCTACGACCCAGAGAAAATCTGTGTGATTTTACGGCCCTCAGAGGTAAAGTAATGTCAATGGAAATCACACCGTCCAATTCAGAGAATCAGAGAACCATATTTTGGAGGCTTCAAGCCACTTTTTGCAAAACTGTGGAATTTTTTTTTGCCAGAACAATGATCATGGATACGGTTTTATTTGCTGCTTTTTTCCCTAGGGGTGATTGTATCAAATCTATGGTCGCAGAGGGCTCTTAGAGGGATCACTTGAAGCGTTCCATTGGGGATAGGGGACATTTCAGAAAAACTTTCACGGAGGAGGAACTTCTGGCATGATTTGAAAAGAAATCAGAAATTAAATGAGTATTTTTCAAATGAAAGTTGGCTAAGGAGAATTTTCAAGGCACATTTACCTGCAGGAACTTTTCCAAGGGGACGCCTCGGCAAGGATAGTATCATCCGGGGTAAATTTCAGCGCATGTAAATATCAGCCTTAGGATTCCCATGGTGGAATTTTTGTGGGGGTGGGATTAGGATTTTCCATGAAAGGGGGAGGCAGATTTCCCAGACTTATGTAAAAAACGATCAGAAGTCCAATAAAACAAAAGAAAACAAGTTTTTCAACTGAACAGTAAGGAGCAACATTAAAAACTAAAACAAGCCGAAATCATTCTGTATATGAGTGAGGCTTATCTCTCCTAGGTATCTCGGTAGCTTCCCTTAAAAATGACGATTTCAGATTTTAAGAGCAAAGAAGAAAGTTCAGTTTTTTTCCTAGCGTTATATATTAATCCCATTTTGGACTAAACCTATTTGGACTAGACCCATTTGGACCCATTTCTTTCTTGATATAACCAGCTTCACCAGCAAGCACAGTGGTGTCCTCAAACAAAGTTAAAATGTTACAAGAAATATTTAATTACGAGTGACGAACCAAAAGGCCTTTGATCACTTTTTTTCTGAATTAAATCCTCTACTTGACCAAGAAAATATAAGCTTTAAATTTGAGAAAACTGCTATATTTAAGATTTTGTCTTATCCCCACGTTTCTTGTATTTTTCAAATTCACAGTGAACAATCACCCCTCCCCCCCCCAAAAAAAATGAACGAATCAGATAGCACAGTCTGAAGGATTTCAATATTCTATTTTTAAAACAACCATATAGGTGAATCTAATCAGTCAATTTTTACAGGCCACTAAACTTGAAGTATTTGTGTTTGTTTTAGTTTAAACTATACTTCATCGAGAGAATGTTTTTTTCTGTATTAATTTACTTTTTCTTGTTTTAGCCCGCGCAATTTTCTAGTTGGACATTTGATCAATTTTTTAAACATAACTTGTCTTTTTTGTGAAGTCTAAGTTTGGCAATTATCACTGACGGAAGACATTTGGGATACAGCTTCATCTTACTATATCTGAAAAATATCCAGCTTTATTCTTGAAGAAAGTCTATAAAGGGTGAGAAAAGATCCCTAATTTCCCAAGAGAATCTCCATTCAGAAACATTTTCATGCCCCAAAGCTACTTATCAAGCCATATACATTTATCAGACTAACAGCAAAATGCATTTAGACCAGTTGATGCTTTAAAAAGTAATTGTCACGTATAAAGATATTATGAAAAAACAAAACAAAAAAACAACAGAATCTCTTGAGAATTGTTTATCAGTTTGAAACATCTGCTTTTATTCTAAGAATTACACCGGAAACTACTGACAGTAATTATATTCAGCTTCAGTCTGTAGAAAAGGATGACCAGTAGTAAGGGCCATAGGCAGCCGAAAGGAAATTGGTCCTACCGGAGACATTATATGGTTCTTTACTCAGCCTTGAAAAATTTATCATTTCAAAAGAGTCATTTTTTTTTCATTGGAAGTAGAAAAGATACGCTTTATTGGTTCAAAAGAGTACGGAGAAGCCGTTTTACCTTAAAAACATTAAAGGATAAATTATATCCGACAAATGAATTGCTTTGCCCGGATTTCAAGGACCTGGAATAGTTTATGAATAATAAAAACGAATGAAAAATTTACAAAATTACTTTGAGCCCCCTCTTCCCCCAAAAAACTATTTTCTAACCTTATTTGATGTTTAGTGTGTTCTAAGTGCTATCTTCTACTACATATTGCAGTTCCACTATAAACAAATAGTAATCAGGGTATTCAAAATTAGTTAGTAGGGACCCACTCCTTTATAATCTTTATTTTATATTTTTTTTTATGTTTTGTGTATTATAAATGTTCGGTACCATCTTCTATATATTCTGTAGTTTGATTGGAACCAAAAGTGCAAAATATTACAGCTTCTATCTACCCAGCCCCCTTCCCTAGCCAAGGGAATTTGAAGTATATTCCAAGCCCTCACTGCCCAAAAAATATATTTAGAAAATACTTAAGTCGATTAGTGAAGCTGTTGCAGAGATAACCGGGTTTAACTCTTTCAAGAAGTGAATAAGTTTGTTTGTTGTTTGAATAGAATTTTTCAGCTGCTTGTAAAATTGCGTAGACATCGGGGATACAAAAAATATAGTGGCTCTCTCAGCCTCTCACATCCCCAGTTCATTACTTCTAGTTCCTTTCGTCCCCCTCTTGAGCCTACTGAAAGTTTCAACTTCATAGTCAGGGCTTTTCATACAGTCTTAAAGACTGGTCTCCTAGCATCTATAATTCCTTTCTGTCTAGAGTAACAAAAAATATTTAAATCTGGTAGATTAGAAGCATAGGGGGCCAAGTGTCTCTTCTAATTCACGAGCACGAATCCGATACCTTACAAATGAAAAAAAATCTCATAAGAATTTCCATGTCTGTAATTCCATGATTCAAAATTCTAGTGTCTGTTCTATGTACCCCTAGATTAAAAAAAAGAAACTTTCAGAAAAAAACATTCCTTGATTGAACCATCTTCTGGTAAATAAAATTTCCATTCTAGGTTTATAGAACCGTTTCAAGGCAAATCTATAATTTTTGTAATTAATTAATTGTTAAACTTCTTTATATTTATATTATGGTATAGTTTACCCCAAAGGACTTAGATAACAATTTAAACAATATGCGGATTAACATACTTTCTTCCAAGTTTAATAAAAAGTATTGAATTATCATATTTGAAAGTATAAATGCATTGAAAGTGATTAATTACACTAAAGCTGCCACTTGCTGTTTGCAAAAAAAAAAAAAAAAAACTTTCGACTGTCCTGAGAAGAACAGATAACTAGAGATCCTCATCCAATAGCAGGCAGGAGTCCAAGGGTGTCCAGATAAGAAAAGTTCAAGGAGGGAGAATTAGTTGTCACTAAACTGTTTTTATCCTTAAGATGGATCTTTGAATTTCTAGTTCCGATCGAATTAGCCCCTTCTAAATTTTTAGCAATTGCAACTTAAATACAAAGTGGCCAGAAAAAAAAATGCATCGGAAACCTTCACTGCATGCTCTTTACTATAACAAAGCTAGTGCATTGACTCTGATAAATAAAATCTATTTAAATTTCATTTCATGTTTTTAGCCTTGGGAGACAAATTAACAAAATTAGATGTAAATACCCCATGTCACTGTAATACAGGATGACCCTTTCCGAAAAAGAGTAGAAATATTTATAAAACTAGAAACTTTGCAGTTTTCAGATGAATTAACCTAAAAAAACTTCCCAAAAACAAGTATTTCAAAGAAAAGTTAAGAATCCTATTGCAGATATTCATTTTAACAGCCTGAGTTTGCGCAGATCAACTCAGTCTCAAAAGCATCATCAAGAGCTGCGTCTTTGAAAACATTTTAAAAGCATCTAAGAATATTAGCAATTTAAGCAACTTAGAATATTAAGCAATATTAAGCAGGAATATTAGTGAAAAAGCTTTATGTTTAATAGAGAAGGGGTATGTTTAAGTAAAAGGAGTTTGTACAAGAATTATCTGACTAATAGATCATATGAAAACAAAAGGAATGTAAAGAAAGTGGAGAAAGAATTAAAATATGATCTAAGGAGATGTGAAGTGGAGGCCATGGATAAAATTGCTGAGGATCTGGAAGATGCAGCTAGGCGGCATAATAGTAAAATATTATGCTGGCATGTTAATAAATTGAGAGGGAGTAGTCAATCTGGACTAGTCCCAGTTAAAGTCAGGAATAGGGCTACAATTAATGATAAGGAAAGAGTTAAAGAGAGATGAGCGGAACATTTTGAGAATGTACTAAACTGAGATACAGTCTCAGGAAAAGATATACATGAAAATGAAAAAGTTTGTGATATCTTGGGTGTGAAGGAAGATTTATTTTGTTAGGAAAAATTAGCGACAATGCTAAAAGGATTAAAAAATAATAAGGTCCCAGATGCTGATAGTGTGATAAATGAGTTTCTTAAATATGGTGGCTCTGAGATTAGAAATAAGCCACTGAAGATTATGAATATGATTTTTGAAAAAGGGGAAGCACTTAATGATTTTAGGAAACCCTTAATTAAACCACTGCATAAGAAAGATGACAAGAGTGAGTGTCGTAATTATCGAGGCATTAGTCTGGTCTCTGTAGGTAGCAAATTACTTAGTAATATGATACTTTTTAGACTGAGAGATGCTCTAGACAAAATTTTAAGAGAAGAACAGTCCATTAGGAAGAGGATGTGTCGACCAAGTTTTCACTCTTAGGTTAATAATTGAGAAGTCCCTTCGCTGTCAAACACCTTTGGTCCTCAGATTACCCAATTATGAGCAAACGTTCGATTCCGTTGATAGAAGAGCTTTAGCAAAGGTCTTATCCTTATATGATTTGCCTGACAAATATATTTAAGTGATTTGTTCTATGTACGAGTATAATATTGCTGCGGTTAAGGTAGGAAATGAGGTTAGCAACTGGTTTTGCATAAAATCAGGAGTTAAGCAGGTTTGTGTTCTATCGCCCTTTATATGGATCATTTTGATGCATTTCGTCTTAAGGAGCACAGGAAAGGCAATTGGAGTCCAAGGAATCAAATGGGGAGGAAAAACTCTTCTGGACTTAGATTATGCTGACGATTTAAGCATAATAGCTGAAAGTGTGAGCAAAATGAATGAGCTTTTTAGAGATTTTGCGGGTTCAGGGTGCTAGATTAGGTTTGGAAATTAATATTAAGAAGACTTAGTCACTCAGGCCAGGAATAAGTGAAGATGAAAAGGTGAAATTGGGTAACGAAAAGATTGATCAGGTGGGCAGCTTCGCTTACTTGGTAGTATTATTAGTAAAGACGGTGGGAGCAGTGAAGATGTTAAATGTAGAATAGCTAAGGCTCAGGGTGTTGTTTTCACAGTTAAAAAAGGTTTGCAATATTAGGAAGATAAGTCTGCAAACCAAGATTAGAATATTGGAAGCAACAGTGATTACAGTGATCATATATGGGTCTGAAGCATGGGCGCTCCGAAAAGCGGAAGAAAATGTACTAGATGTTTTCCACAGAAATTGCCTACGGATTGTTCTGGGTACCCGGCTCACTGACCGTATTTCAAACAGTAGGCTGTACGAAAAATGTGGTTCGATCCCGCTTTCTAGGGCTATAATGAAAGAAAGGCTGAGATGGCTAGGCTACGTTCTGCGGATAAAGGATGACAGATTGCCGAAGATTGTCCTTTTTGTCCAACTATCTGGGGCTACACGGAAAACAGGTCGTCCTCATCTGGAGTGAGAGGATCTCATAAATAAAGATTAAAAGGAATAGGAACTTCCTGGGAGGGTGTAATGAGGGATGCCTTGAATAGTTTACGTTGAAAAAGGAGCGTGCGTAGCTGTGTTGGCCTCAGATGGCTCGGTGCTGCAGCGAGTTATTATTAGTATTAGTAGTAGTATTACTATTCTTAGCTGTTCTTGAAATATTGAAGAGACACTATCTTAACAACCCGGATTCACATAACGTCTTAACATTATGTGCTAACATTTTAACATTTTGAAGTCTTAACATTCCCTGGAAGCTTCATGTTACAACCCTCCTCTATTTTTGAGATGTTGCAGATACGCCATTTTGACGACTTGGATGCACATAGTAACAATGTCTTTCTATCCTCTATACAAAATATGAATGCACTTAGAAGAGTATGAACAAAGAAAAATAAACTAAAAAAAAGAAAATAACGATTGAATTATGTAGAAACACTTAAACTACACAGTTAAGCGGAAAGTCGACAATGTTTTCACTGTATTTACGGAATCAAACAGTTCGTGGTAACGGACTGTAGTAAGGAGCGACCCGGCTCAATTGTAACCAAAACTCTAAAAAGCAGAATTTTGATACCAATAGTTAGATCAAAAGAATCGCATTTTGATGCTGATTTCAAATAAGTTTCATCAAGTTTAGTCCTACCCATCAGAAGTTACCCATCAGAGCCTGAGAAAATTTGCCCTATTTTAGAAAATAGGGGGAAACACCCCCTAAAAGTAATTGAATCTTAACGAAAATCACACCATCAGATTCAGCGTATCAGAGAACCCTACTGTACAAGTTCCAAGCTCCTATCTACAAAAATGTGGAATTTTGTATTTTTTGCCAGAAGACAAATCACGGATGCGTGTTTATTTGTTTGTTTGTTTTTTTGCTGTTGTTTTTTTCTTTTTCCCAGGGATGATCGTATCGACCCAGTGGTCCTAGGATTTTGCGAGAGGGCTCATTCGAATGGAAATGAAAAGTTCTAGTGCCCTTTTTAAGTCACAAAAAAATTGGCGAGCACCTAGGCCCCCTCTCAAGCTCATTTTTTTCCCAAAGTCTTCGGATCAAAATTCTGAGATAGCAATTTTATTCAGCATAGTCAAAAAATCTTATAACTATGTCTTTGGGGACGACTTACTCCCCCACAGTCCCCGTGGGAGAGGCTGCAAGTTACAAATTTTGACCAGTGTTTGCATATAGTAATGGTTTTTGGGGAGTGTACAGACGTTTTCAGGAGGATTTTTTGGTTGGGAGGGGGGTTGAGAAGAGGAGCTTATATGGGGGATACTTTCCATGGAGGAATTTGTCATGGGGGAAGAAGATTTCCATAAAGGGGGCGCAGCATTTTCTAGCATTATTTAAAATAACAATGAAAAAATAAATATGCAAAAGTTTTTTCAACTGAAAGTAAGGAGTAGCATTAAAAATTAAAACGAACAGAAAATATTACGCATGTAAGGGGTTCACCTCCTCCTAATACCTTAGTCTTTACGCTAAAGCATTTTTAGTAATTTCAACTATTTATTCTACGGCCTTTGTGATTCAGGGGACAAAATTTAAGCTTTAGTGTAAAGAGCGAGGTATTGACGAGTGGGTGAACGCTCTCATATACATAATAAAAACGTACGAATATAGAAGTTTGTTACGTAAGCTAATTCGTAAGTTACATATATCTTTTACTAATTTAAACGTTCGTAAAAAACTAAAAGTTCTAGTTGTCTTTTTAAGTACCCAAAAAAATTGGAGGGCAACTGGGCCTCCTCCTCCTCCTTTTTTCTCAAAATCATTCGACCAAAACTATGGGAAAGCCATTTAGCCAAATAAATAAATATGCAAATTTCGCTTTAATTATTCATCTGCGGAGAGCCGAAATCAAAACATGGATTAACTAAAAAACATTCAGAAAATAAATAAAAAAACTAGTTTTTTTAACTGAAAGTAAGGAGCAACATTAAAACTTAAAACGAACAGAAATTACCCCGTATATGAAAGGGGCTGTTCCCTCTTCAACGCCCTGCTCTTTACGCTAAAGTTTTTACTGTTTTAAAAGAGTTGAGAGAAAGAGTCAAACTTTAGCGCAAAGAGCAGGGCGTTGAAGAGGGAACAGATCCTTTTTTGCCGTAGCAAAAAACGTGTTTTTTGCCGAAAAAAGAACCGAAAAAACGATTTTACCGAAAAAAATTTAATTCAAAGAAGATGCCTGCAGTATACTGATATGCTGCAGTATTGAACTAGCTCTCAAAGGGATTACACCTGTCTGAACTTTTGAATTGTTTGAACTTGATTCCTTAGCCATGAATTAATTAAGTGACTACAGAAATTGTGCAATCTGATACTTGAATTTATCACACAATCAGATTTTTGGGGTTTTGAATTGGGAAAATTAGGTACGATAGCCAAGTGTGGTGTGTAGAGAAAATTGGATATAATTTGCCTGCGCGTTAATTACACTTTTTAGTGTAGAGAAGGATTAGTAGTTGGGCCAATCTCACACAGTTTAGACTGATTGTTCACTTGGATACATTAATGAGGCTCGGCCCTCACGGAAAGATACGTTTCTTTTACTTTATAATCTTTCATTTACTAGGCATGGATCCTGCGAACATTAAAATCGGTGATTTATTCCTAGCCAAATTTGCGGGCTATCCCCTCTGGCCAATTCGAATCCTAGAGGTAATGACGACGAATACCGGAGACTGCAAATTTGCTGTTTTCTGTTTACAAAATTTGCTCTTTACAGAAAAAAAAATAACAGTACAATTGCTAATTACTTCAAAGAGGGTAAAAAGTTAGACAGAAAATGGGTTAATAATTGGGCAGTGACTTGACCGGATAATTGCATGCTGTAAAATCCCCCAAAAAAGGCTTCACACATGTATCTAGATTCTTAATAAATGTCCCACTTTTGCCAGAAATCCCAAGAAACCATGGCTAAATTAAACATTTCACAAAATTTCGGTGGTGGGGGGCGGGCCCAAAGGCCCCCCCTGCGTACGTGCCAGAATGGATACCTTTCATAATCTAAAGCCCTTGCCTCACGGGCTGTAGGAGTAATGTCATCCCTGGAAGCTAGCATACTGGACCTTATACCTAGGCTATTGTAAACAAAATGCCTCAGATTTCGTAGGATATCTTTAAGGGTGACGGAGGAGCATGTACCCATAAAGAACATCGGAGGGGACTGGTTACCCTCTACTGACTTTCAAATCTTAGAAAAGACGCTGGAACTTTCAATTTTTAATTGAAAGAGCCCCTTCAAAGTTTTTACGACCACTCCTTCCATGTAAAGTGGCCTATGGAAAAAAACTTAAAGGTTATATCGTTCTTTACTTAAGTAGCGCTATTCTCCATTCTAATCTCCATTGTCAGTTAGCTAAAACGTCGTATTTTCCCGTGATTTTGCCAAAGAAAAACCTAATATTCAGAAAAAAAATGTTGCTGTAGAATTTGCAGTTTTCTAAAATGGTCAATTTTTATTTAATTATTGCTTTTTAATAGTTACAAAGAGTTATTAAGAATTATTGTACTACTTTCCTCAGAAATTTTAAATATCATTTTATTAGAATCTTGATGTCACAATTCATTTTTCAGTGCTCACCCTATTGGGTAGTTATAGTGGGCATGGAGAGGAATGTAGGATAATAAATATCCGATTCCAAAATATGAAGTTTCATTTATAAGTGCATTCAATACTGTTGTCTAAGAATTTGAAACACTCAACAAAAAAATAAGTACATTGGCGAATTTGTGAAAGTATTTCCGTATATCCTGGTTACGATAGCCTCTGATGCTTTGGCGACATAATGAGAACTACTTACAAAAGCAATATTTTAAGGAGAAATATGTCTTACCCTGGAAGAACGGAATGAGATTGCACATCAGCTGGCCAAAAATGAAGTTTTGTAGTGCTTGTCCTACAAGAGTAAAGGGCATGCAGAAAACGCCTAACAAAAGATCAGCAATTGCCTGAAATGAAATAAAGCAATTACCGTATATATTTTAAATATTACTGCACTTTAATTGATCGATAAAAATGAAGATAGAAAACACTACAAGTATCAATAAAAGCAGCATCAACAACTATATCGCTGAAACCATTTTAAACACAAATAAGAATATCGGAAAAATACGCGAAAACTTTATTTTTCAGTATAAGTACCCGTAGCCATTACTGAGATGTTGCAGATGCCACATTTCGATAATTTAGGTTCACATAGAGTCTCAAGATTTATCCGCTTCAATATTCCCTGAAAGCTCCAGCTTAACACCTTTAGCCGTTCCTGAGATATTGCCGATGCTGCATATTGGAAAACTGAATAAACATACTGTTTATTTTTATTTGGTTTATTATCTCCTTCAACTCCCCCAGAAAGTTCAACTGAAACCCCTTAGCCGTTCCTATGTGTTGTTTGTACGCTTTTGTACTAACTTCGATGCCTTATTGACAGCTTGGATGTGCATAACTTCTCAACAATCTCTGAAGTTACAACTTAATATTGCACTTGCAGATGTATTCTCCTGATAACGTAGTTGCACAAAGCTCCCCCAAACATTAATTGAAGTTTCAAACTTAATACCCATAGTTGAACTCGAGATATTGTGCAAGTTTCCCTTCTCTATTACAAAACACATATTCAAAAATTTTCAATTTAAGGTATTTACAGCCCTTGCGACAGGGCCAGTGGGGTCGCTTCATCCCAGAGGGTATATTTATTGGAATTTTTACTATTCTAAAAAAAAGTGTCTCAAAATTTTGACAGAATATCTTTGGAGGTGACCAACGGGGAGGGAGAGGGGTTAGCGAAATGATAGGAGTTACTGGTTCTGGTTGACTTTGAATCAATCCTGAATCTTAAACCTCTTTCTTTGCTTTCTGTAGCAAAAACGTTCAACAAAACAAAAAGCTATTTTTATTTTCGATCAGGTAGCTACTTTCGTAGATAAAGCAATGTTTTCAAATATCCAGCAAGCGATTCGATCCAATGAAGGGTATTAAATAAAAAAAAAGAGTTTTTTTTTTAACTGAAAGTAAGGAGCGACATTAAAATTTAAAACGAACAGAAATTACTCCGTGTATGAAAGGGGCTGTTCTCTTCTCAACGCCCCGCTCTTTACGCTAAAGTTTGACTCTTTCTCTCAATTCTATTTTATTAAAAAGTAAAAAACTTTAGCGTAAAGAGCGGGGCATTGAGAAGGGAACAACCCCTTTCATATACGGAGTAATTTCTGTTCGTTTTACGTTTTAAAAACCTAAGAGGTGTAGAAATAATGTCCTACAGTAATTCAAACTTAACTAAAAAGATCAAAAATCACTATAAAAAAATAAATAAAATCCAAAAGAAAAACATAAACTAAATTGAATAATCACAACAAGCAAAAGATAACAGATACTGATACAGATGAATAAATATATCCTAAGACAAGCAGGTTTTAGAATGAACAATCATGGTGAACTTCAAATGAACAGAAATTATTAGAAACACTAGTTGGGCTACCGCCGTACCATTTGACGAATTATTGTAATTTCTGTTCGTCTTGGGTTTCAATTATTCATTGATAATAATATCCGTTCATTTTAAATTTGAATTATTATAGGGTAACGATTCTACTTGTCTTAGGTTTAACTATAATTCTTTACTTTGTTTTGAAAAATGTCTTCAGCAGAAAAACTTTGTATGAGATTAGCATATTTCTAGATATTTCTTTTTTACCAGGGATACAAAATTTATTAATACAAGCATCATTATACAAATCAACAGAGGGATAACTTGGGGGAGATCCAAACACAGCTATCACAGCTTAATTCTGGAGGCATCTTATAAGAGTTATCAGAGAAGAGCATGCCGCACCCCAAACAGAACAACATAAGAATGTCATGAATTGAAAAATACATAATACAGTGAGACCATTACCTCAGTGGGAAGAAAGGACTTCAGCGATTTTGAACTTAAAACTAAAATAAATTTTTTTTTTCTACGGAAATACAGCATAACATTATTCAGATACGCACTTCAGGAGTCGAGCCAAAACAAGTTAGTTCCAACAGGCAAGTAGCTGTTAATAGCAGTTATAAAAAATGCAGTTTTTCATAAGAGAATCGCTTAGTTTTTGATATAAGGATTTTTATTTATTGAAGATTTTTAAATACGTCAATTTCCTTTCAAATGAGCCAATAAACAGTGCATCCAGGTCTCCAAAATAGTATATCTCCGGTGTCTCGGGAACAGCTTGGGAGATGAAGTTGAAACCTTCAGGCACTTTCAGGGAAAGAAAAAAGGGAGAGTGAAGCAATGGAAGCTTTCGTTTTTTTTTTACAAGGGGAGGGGCTAACAGTTTTGTTTCCTATCTAAAAATGTTTTTGCATTATAAGCTCCAATGGGAGTTACAATACCTGTAACTTCCATAGGAGCGAAAAAAAATGAAAACATACTATGTTTTGCCATGTTATCGAAATGACTTATCTGTAATGTCGCACAATTAGTTTTTGGTATCAAGTTGAAACTTTGGGGGAGTGATGATGAGCAGTGGATGGTAAATGGAGGTTAAGATCTGACTTAGAAGGAGAGGGTGGATCTAAATTTAAAGATGCCATGTGCATCCAGGCTGATAATAAACACTATCTGTAATATTTTGGGGATGGCTTGGGGGATGGAGTGGAAGCTTTTGGTGGAAGATTTAGGAAAAGAAGGAGCCGGAGGGTGGGCTGACTTTATGCTTTAATTAGGTAGAAAGGCTAAACATACTTTGCATGTGGTCAAAGCAAGCATTTTCTTCAGTGTAAGCATGTTTAAATAATCTGACGATTACTTTTATGAAGTTACAGAAAGAATGTTTAATGTTAGCACTTAGTTTTAATTTTGAGAAAATAATTAAAGTTATTCTTGATTACGCACTAGATGCTGAAACATTCACTTTGCCTGAAACTTGTTTCACATGTATTTAGGAACGTCCATTGGAAGAAATGTGCACGAAACAGAAAAGTTTGGTACCAAGGAATTAAAGAAAAGGGTCTGCACCGTATATACTTCCATTACATTTCAGTTTTCATGTATCTAAGTTCAATTCCATATTATATAGTCTTGTATGTAAAGTTAAACGAGTAAAGCTGTTTAACTCACCACGCTTTCCACAATTAATTCCTCTTTCCTTTATCTAGGGTTACTCATCTAAGCCATAATACGATAGAAGTCTCTCATGCCTTCTTTAACATTGTGAAGACTCTTTTACGTTTATCTCCATGGAATGGAGCCTAACACTTATATATGGGGGATATACGACCTGAAGAATTTATTTTAATGATTCACAAAAGACTGAAATATGTCTTAGAAGTGAACAGAAATATAACTCATCTTTAGGCTTAATTATTTCGATGAAGTGCTGCACATTATCTATGTTCATACATTCATGTTTCAATATATTTCTAGGGCCTTTTTTCCTTATCCTCTATCTTACTTCGTCATGGGTATAATAGCCCTAAGTTGCTATTATGGTTATAAAAATCAAATCCAATTAAGTTTATTCTGCTTAACCCACACATATTAAACAATTCCTAGGTCTAGCTATAATATCCACAGTCTTCTACTTACCTGATAGACTGAGAAACAAGATATTTGTGTTTTAGAAGGAGGGTTCCCATTCTGGAACACTGTTAGTGTTCCAAAGTGTTCATGAAGATATCTTCCAATCATAGAAGTTTGGCTATCAACACTAAGGTTTATAAAAAGTAATGCTGAATAGAGCATAGGAATCCATAGGAAGAGCATAGGAAAGAACAATTTTTCGTTTGACAAATCTCTGTCTCACAGATGCACCTTTGCTATGACCAAAATAGACTATGGTGACAGAAGTTCAAATCATTTTGCGCGGATCTAAGCGCGTGTGAAAAGCGCTAGACCAGACAATGTCAAAACACATAAGATACGAGTGGACAGCACAAACATACAAAACCTTGTTAACACCACCAGAACAACACTTTGGCAATTGTCTAAAATTTACTGCATTCAGGTTTACTAAGGAAGGAGCTCGATGTGAGGTTTGGAACTTGGGTATTGATCTGCTAATTTATAAACGTAAAATTTTATCGTTATGCTTTACTATTTTATTGTTTATAAAGAAAACTTTTTATTATTCGGCTAAAATTTTCCCGGGGTTCACTCCTTTTGGTCTACTGAAAATAATATTAGGTTCTTCCATAAACTAAAAATAATAAATTAATGGTGCTAAATCTCTTTTCCTTAGCTCTTTTCCATTTCTTAACTTGCCTCCATAAGTTTTTGTTCTGTGTTTGCTAAAACTGTAAAATAGGTTTTCACTTGCAAAGAGCAATACAATTAACTTAATGTTTCCATTGGAAATGGATTCAGATGACAAGACAACCATCGACAGCTCCAAACAAATCTTATTAAGCGTCAAAAACAAACGAAGCTCATTCAAAATCTTTATGGTAAGGCGAAACCAGTCTCTTTGTGTTTGATAGCGTACCCCCAGTACTCACAGACAAAGCATAAATGTAAATAAAAAGCTTCAATTGTCTTTTAAGCATGATTGGTTTTTTTTTAAGCATGATGCCATGATAAACTTAATTAAAAACTTTTACAGTATCGAGGTTAAATGAAGCGAATTCCCAACCAGCACTCTTTAAGAACTGTCACCAAAGAAAAAACACTACATGGTAAGTACAAGTTTATTCAAAATCAGAAAAGGCCCTACAAAGAAGATACTTTGGCACGAGAAAGTAAATACCTCTGGTACTAATTATCAGCTTAAATACCCTACAAGCCACTGGAAGAAGACAATTTCAGCAATAGTTATGGAGATAACTCTTATATCTCCCCCTTTTAATAGTTGTATAGCTTTTGTTAACTTTTGACAACTAAGAAAAATGCTAAAATTCACACTCTGGTTAAATAAAGCAAAAAATGCTCCATTTTACTTCGAATTAAGTGTCAAAGAACTTCTAGCGAATAGTAGTGGCTCATGCAATAATTCAATACGTACAAAAAAGTACAAAAGAGAACCTGAATATTGCGTCCCGACTATTTGTTTCTTTTTGCTATTAGACTACCCAGTTGTTTGGAAAGAAGGATTTTTTCAAAGATTCCACTTGACATCCAGAAAAAGAAAAAATCATAATTACCTTAGACAGTGCGTACAAGAAAATCTCATTTAAAAACTAGTTTTGTTAAATAGATTTAATACGACAGGACAGCTTGCAGTTTTTCCTCATTGTTAACATAACCATAGTTCATTCTATTTGTCGATTGTTTTGTTTCACTCTTTCAGTTTTTGTTGTAAGACCATCCTCCTTTTAACAGTTACTAAATTGAATTTACCGTCGTCTTGTCTATCAAAGTCAGCTAAATGAATAAACAATAAAACCGAATAAGAATTAGAAAATATGGCTACACCAGTCTCAAGCTGTCTCGTTTTTTGGCTTTCGTTATCGTGAACACATAGTAAATTAATGAATTTGAAGATACAACAGATTCAAGCTCTTAGTTTTATCATTGATCTTTACTTGTAAAAGAACTATTATTATAATCTTTCGATTGTTCTTTATCAGAAGTTTGCATTTAATCCTCTCACTAATTTGAATAAACATTTTCATAATTTTGCTAAATTCTTGTAAGAAAAGTTAGAAAATACTTGTAAATTTCAATGACATGGGTAGAATACCCATTTTGGTATAATTTCAGCTTTAAATTAACCCTAGACACTACTAGATGGTGATCTTTTTTCTTAACATCAATCATCTGAATTACTCCTATCTCCCTTAGTCGGGAGATATGCCCTGATATTCTTTATACCCTGATATCCCTTATATCCTGAAATTTTTAATTCACAAAATGAACAATTAGCACTGTATTTTAATTCCTTCCCAACCTAAAGCTACTAATGCTACTGCAATTACGCTATTAACCTTAATGATACTACAACTATTTTTTATCTATTTAAGAATTAACGACGCTTCTTGACTACTATGGTCCCTGCGTCGGCCCTGCAATGCATTCCTGCAGCGTCTCTGGGTCCCGTATTACCAAGCTAAGGTCAAATCCACTGCGCCACCACAGGACTTACTACGACTATTACTACAGTTATTGCTACTTTTGAATATAGGGTTATTAAGTTGAACCTTTCAGGGAATGTTTAGGGGGATTTGGAACTAAATTAAAACATACCATGAGTATTTAAATTGTCAAAAGGCTTGGAGTAATACGTTAAAACTTTCAGGGAATGTTGAGGCGAATATAGAACTAACGAAAATGCCCTATGTAGACTAAATGGTCCTTTTATTATTGCTATTGCGATTGCTGCTACTAGAGAGGTCAAAACACACTAAATGCATGTAGGTTGTCAAAAGAGCATTTAAGCAATATTTTAGGAATGACTTAGAGAATTAAGTTGAGACTTTCAGAGCATGGGTAGAGGGATGTTGAAGTAGCCACATGGATAGCACATGCATATTACGACTATTACTACTATTGCTACTGCAACGACAACTACTTCGACTGAGGATAAGGGTATTAAGAGAATTAAGGCTGACACCCCTGTGCCTTCTAAAAACCAAATTTTACTTGTCCTTTACTGAAAACAAAATAAATTTAAATGTATTCTCTTTTTTAACTTTAATAAGTTCGAAATTATTAAGGATTTCAGGGATAAATTTCCGAATATATTTTAAAATATTAATCCACGTTACTTTGTATTTTTTTTAGTAATCTTTATGGTGATTTTTTTTTCTTTTTTTTTGATATTATGAGAAATGAAAACAATAAAGGCAAATAAACAAAAAGCAATGAATAAAAAGAAGCTTGAAATAAGGATTGCCGTCATTAAAGTACAAATTATATTCTGATTTTTATAAGGTACGGGGCATGTCAGTCCAAAGATCCTCAGTTTGGTCGATTCTGATTTCGTCTTGGCTATTCGTTGTAATTTCTGTTGTCGTTTTTTTTATTTCATTTATTTATTGATGGCTATTTATGGAACTTCTACACGTGAAAAATTATTTGGCTTTATTTTTCCTCATATTTGGTTCAATTTAGCTCTTTACTTTTTAAATTTGCCTGACTGAGAGTCAGATTTTAAATGTATCTGAAGAGGTCTTTTGTGCTTTGTAAAAAGGCTTTTACAGACAAAGTGAACGAGCTAATTCTAAATACAGTTGGGGAAAGATATATCTTGATGGATAGACAACATCTAATAAGATGGATGGGTCTACGGCTCTTGTAAGTTGAATGGCAATGATCCTCTTAAATTGCCATTAGTGTATACTCCACCAAAACAAACACACTTTTAAAATATTTAACTAAGTGTAAAAGTTATATAAAGTTGTTTGAGGAAAGACATGACTGAAGAAGAAACCAAACATATCAATTAGCAAGTGAAAACACAAAATACAATGTCTATTTAGCATGGTATGGCTGCTTTTTGGTAGGGAAAAACTAAAGGATATTCTAAAGGGTAGCAAAATGACAAAATTTATGGAACTTTAAAGTAGCCTAGCAAAAGAGTTTGCAGAAACGATCAGTTAGTAAATAGCAAAACATACCAATAGTAACTGAAATTTAAAGAAAATCGCAAGTAATATGTATACAAAGAAATCAAATTTTATTTTTTTCCCCTTATATAAAATTTCTGAAGTTTAAATGTACTCATAAAAATTTAGTAGTATAGCTGAAATTACGGAACTTTGGAAAGAAAAGGACAACAAATAAAAGCAACACTCAATCAGTTTTCCAGCCTGTAAATACAAAAATATAAAACTTCATATCTCTCGTGTCCTGCATGATACGAACTCATGGCTGCTTGTCTGTTTTTACTCCTTTGTTTTCATAAGGCATAATCATGCCGAACCGATGATTCAGCATCTTCGGCAGGGTCTAATTGGAAGGAATATGTGGAATTTGAAGGCCCATTTCCAAGGACGATTGTGCCTCCTTCTGCGCCCTTTATTACGCTTAAGGCCCTTTTACGCTAAAGATGACATCAAGTTGTACTCATCAAAAATATACTCATCAAAAATTAGTAGAATAGCTGACATTATTGAATTTTGGATAGAAGGGGACAACAAACAAAAGGAATACTCGCCAAGTTTTCCAGCCTGTATGTACGAAAGTTTAAAACCATATTTTTTGTCCTACATGATACGCACCCATTGTTGTTTGTTTTCATATGACATAATCGCTCAAAAATGTGGCGTCACTCATATTAATTTTTTTTCGAAAATTAAAAGCTCTAAAGAAATTTTCTCAAACTCGTGACCTACCAAGATCATTTTCTCAAACCAAAAAAAATCTCAAAATGCCAATTTTCAAAAATCAAAAGAAAAACATGGACCTATTTTCAAGAATTTTTTTATAGATACATACATGGCAGACACATAGACAAAGACACAGACAAGACACAGACATAGACAACAGACACATGGCAGATCATTGTAAAAGTTCATAAAAAGGGCAGCTCATCATAAGATTAGAAACACCCTTTTGTAGATTTTAAGATACTATTAACAGGAGTCATTTCTCATTTCCTTATTTATCATTTATACTCAAGTCTTTTTTTTTCGCCTTTCCCCAACTATATGTACACCATAGATGGATTCGTGGTACCACATGCCTTACCAAGTGTGTTTACTTTGCAAACTTCTTTTAATAGAAAAACCTAAGCCGTTCTCATAATAGTTCTCCACAATTTTATCGATTATATATATATATTTTTTTTTTCACAGTCAGGCCTAATTTTCTTGTGTCTTTTACTTGAGACTCTTCTTACCTACGTTTGATTTTTAATTCTCGTACAAAAGATTATACGTAGACTTGTAAATCTTTTTCTGACACTTCTACAAATATATAAATTCTTTGAAATTAATCCCAAGTATTCGTGAATGATGGAATAGCCAAGACCTGCATAAAATGAGTAAGTTATTATAACCTTACGCCGTTCGACCGGGGCTGCATAGATCACACTATCTTTGAATACATTTTTTTCTTATCATGATCTTTTCGATTAAAATCGCAACCTTAAAATTTTAACGTGATGCCATCTTTAGCAACGAAGGGCTTACCGACAATAAAGGGCACAGAAAGGGGCACAGTCGTCCTTGGATCACATTGGCATCGTAAAATAGGCCTTCTAATTCCACATTTTTGTTCCAATTAGACCCTGCCGAAGTTTCTGGATCACTGGTTTGACACGATTATACTTTATGAAAACAAAGTGGTAAAGACAGACAAGCAGCCATAGATGCGTATCATGCAGGACACGAAAGAAATGATGTTTTAAATTTTCACATTTACACGCTGGAAAATTGAGCGAGTGTCCCCTTTGTTTGTTGACCCATTCTTTCCAAAGTTCAATAATTTCAGCTATTCTACTAATTTTTTATGAGTATATTTAAACTTACAAAAATTTATATAATAGAAAAAAAACATAAAATGTAATATTTTGTGTATACATATTACTTGCTATTTTTTTAATTCCAGTTACTATTGGCATATTTTGCTATTTACTAACAGATCGTTTCTGCAAATTCTTTTGTTAGGCTACTTTAAAGTTCAATAAATTTTGTCATTCTACAACTTTTTAGAATATCCTTTAGTTTTTCACTATCAAAAACAGCCATACCACGCTAAATATACACCATATTTTGTGTTTTCACTTGCTAATTGATATGTTTGGTTTCTTCTTCAGTCGTGTCTTTCCTCAAACAAATTTATATAAACAACTTTTACACTTAGTTAAATATTTTAAAGTGCATTTCTTTTGGTGTAGTATACACTAATGACAATCTAAGAGGATCATTGCCATTCAACTTACAAGAGCCGTAGGCCTATCCATCTTATTAGATGTTCCCTATCCATCAAGATATATTTTTCCCCAACCGTATCTAAAATTAGCTCGATCACTTTGTCTGTAAAAGCCTTTTTACAAAGCACAAAAGATCCCTTTAGATACATTGAAAATCTGACTCTCAGTCAGGCAAATTTTTCTAAAAAAAAACCTTTAACATGAATTAATTTTAAAACTTTTCCAACCAAATAAACTTTTCAAAAAAAGGTAAGAAGCTAAATTAAACCAAAGATGAGAAAAAATAAAGACTGAGCATCAATAAATAAATGAACTAAAAAAAAACAACAACAGAAATTACAATAAATAACCAAGATGAAATCAGAGCAAAAAAAAAAAACTAAGGAGCGTAGGACTGACGTGCCCCGTTCCTTATAAAACTCCGAATATGATTATTTACTTTAATGACAGCAATCCTTATTTCAAGCCTCTTTTTATTCATTGCTTTTTGTTTATTTACCTTTATTGTTTTCATTTTTCATAATATAAAAAAAATCACTATCAAGATTACTAAAAAAAATACAAATTAACGTGGATTAACATTTTAATATATATTTGGAAATTCATTCCAGAAATTCTTAATAATTTAGAATTTATTAAAGTTAAGAAAAGAGAATATATTCAAATGTATTTTGTTTTCAGTAAAGTTCAAGTTATACTTTGGTTTTAGAAGGAACAGGGGTGTCAGCATTAATTTTCTTAATAGCCTTAGCCTCAGTTGAAGTAGTAGTCGTTGCAGTAGCAATACTGCTGTGCCTTCTATTACGACTATATAATAGTCATAATTTGCACATAGCACCTTGTGGTTAGTTCAACATCCCCCTACCCATGCTCTGAAAGTTTCAACTTAATTCTCCAAGTCATTCCTAAAACATTGCTTAAATGTTCTTTTGACAACCTACATGCATTTAGTGTGTTTTGATTTAGTTGAAACTCCCTGTAAATATTCCCTGAAGAGTTTTACTTTAATAATATTTACCTTGCTAGGAGCAATAATCGCAGTAGCAATGATGAAAGAAGCATGTAGGCATTTAAGCATTTAAGCATAAGGCATTTTGGTTAGTTTTAAAGCCGCCTCAACATGCCCTGAAAGTTTTAATCTAATGTTCCAAGCCTTTTGTCAGTTTAAATACCCACAGTATGTTTTGATTTAGTTCCAAATCCCCCTAAACATTGCCGGAAAGCTTCAACTTAATAACCTTAACTTCAAAAGTAGCAGTAATTGTAGTAGTAGTAGTAGTATCGTTAAGATTAATAGCATAATTGCAGTAGCAGTAGTAGTTTTAGGTTTGGAAGGTATTAATAATACAATACTTATCTTTCATTTTATGACTAAAAATCTCAATACTGCGACTAAAAGTCGCAGTATTATACGTCCCCATGGGGCCGACTAAGGGAGATAGGAGTAACTCAGATGAATTTGCTTATAGTTACAGGACCAAAAAGATGTTTTTAAAAGATTTTAACGCCCAGGTCACTAGAAATAGGGATAGGTGGCATCTTTTTCCATGTAAATTTGGTGTAGGAAAAGAAAATAGCCATGGCTACAGACTGCTGAAATTTTTTAGGTCTAGTTTTTGTAGGGCAATTTGGTAGGTCTAGTTATAACAATCTAGTTATAACCAATACAGTGTTTGATCATAAAATGGCACATAAGTTAACATGGTATTCACATGATGGCAAGGCTACTCCTATTGATTATGTTATTGTAAACCGTATACTGGTAGGGTCAATAAAAAATACTAGATAAGCCACTTTGACGATGGCAGCACATAGTGTCTTCTTATTTATTTTGGTCCTTAACCATGCAGAAATTTGAAGTCTCATAGGAGCTTATAGTTTAAGAACATTATTTTTGTCTCCCTTGCTTGACCCCCTTCCCTCGCTTGTCCAACAATGCCTGAAATTTTGACTCCATTCCCTAAGCCTCTCCTAGTATATTTCAGACATAGTATTTCGATAAAATAAATGCACACAGTGTTTTTCAGTTTACCAATACCCCATCCACTCTCAAGTCAAAATACAAAGCTTACTTTATCAACCTCTACTCACTTATCCACTAGTGTCTTAAAGTTTCAACTCAACCCCTCAAGCGATTCCCAGGATAATAAATTAAATAAAAAAGAAACAAGTTTTTTTAACTGAAAGTAAGGAGCGACATTAAAACTTAAAACGAACAGAAATTACTTCGTATATGAAAGGGGCTGTTTCCTCATCAACGCCCTGCTCTTTACGCTAAAGTTTGACTCTTTCTCTTAACTCTACTTTTTAAAACAGTAAAAAACTTTAGCGTAAAGAGCGGGGCGTTGATGAGGCAGCAGCCCCTTTCATATTTGAAGTAATTTCTGTTCGTTTTAAGTTTTAATGTCGCTCCTTACTTTCAGTTAAAAAGACTTGTTTTTTTTTTATTTAATTTCTGAACGTTTTTGAATCAACGCGTGTTTTGATTTTGGCTCTCCACAGAGGAATAATTAAAACGAAATTTGCATATTTATTTTTTTTTGGCCAAATGGCTTTCTCATAATTTTGATCGAATGATTTTGAGAAAAAAGAGCGGAGGAGGAAGCCTAGTCGCCCTCCAATTTTTTGGTTAATTAAAAAGGCAACTAGAACTTTTATTTTTTACGAATCTTTTTATTAGTAAAAGATATACGTAACTTATAAATTAGCTTACGAAAAGAACTTTTGTATTCTCATGTTTTTAATACATATTTGAGGGGGTTCGTCCCCTCGTCAGTACCTCGCTCTTTACACTAAAGCTTAAATTTTGTCCCAATTCATTAAGAATGACCCCTGAATCACAAAAACGGTAGAAAAATAGTTGAAATTACTAAAAATACTTTAGAGTAAAGAGCGAGGTATTAGGAGGAGGTGAGCCCCTCATATGGGTAATAATTTCTGTTCGTTTTAATTTTTAATGCTGCTCCTCACTTCCAGCTGAAAAAACTTTTTCATATTTATTTTTTCATTTTTTTTAAATAATGCTAGTAAATCCTGCGCTCCCTTCATGGAAATTTTCTTCCCCCATGACCAATTCCTCGATGGAAAGTTCCCCAAAAATATCCCCCTCTTTTCAAACCCTCCCCCAGCCAAAAAATCCCCCTGAAAACGTCTGTACACTTCCCAATAAGCATTACTATATGTAAGCACTGGTCGAAGTTTGTAACTTGTAGCCCCTCCCACGGGGACTGTGGGGGAGTAAGTCTTCCCCAAAGACATAGTTACAAGGTTTTACGACTACGCTGAATAGAATGTCTATCTCATAATTTTGATCTGGTGACTTTGGGAAAATAATTAGCGTGGGAGGGGGCCTAGGTGCCCTCCAATCTTTTTGGTCACTTAAAAAGGGCACTAGAACTTTTCATTTGCGTTAGAATGAGCCCTCTCGCAACATTCTAGGACAACTGGGTCGATACGATCACCCCTGGGAAAAAAAACAAAACAAAAAAAAAACAAACAAAT
This sequence comes from Artemia franciscana, assembly GCF_032884065.1. Lineage (NCBI taxonomy): Eukaryota > Metazoa > Arthropoda > Branchiopoda > Anostraca > Artemiidae > Artemia > Artemia franciscana. Next base: position 37,141,078 of record NC_088864.1, on the reverse strand, counting down.
AAACACGCATCCGTGATCTGCCTTCTGGCAAAAAATACAAAATTCCACATTTTTTTAGATAGGAGCTTGAAACTTCTACAGTAGGGTTCTCTGATACGCTGAATCTGATGGTGTGATTTTCTTTAAGATTCTATGACTTTTAGGGGGTGTTTCCCCCTATTTTCTAAAAGAACGCAAATTTTCTCAGGCTCGTAACTTTTGATGGGTAAGACTAAACTTGATGAAACTTATATATTTAGAAACAGCATTAAAATGCGATTCTTTTGATGTAGCTATTGGTATCAAAGTTCCATTCGTTAGAGTTTTGGTTACTATTGAGCTGGGTCGCTCCTTACTACAGTTCGTTACCACGAACTGTTTGATAATTTGAAACATCTGGTGCTCCTAACGTCCTCTGATTTACTCGGGTATGTGTGTCAGTTTCACGATGTACTCTTGGAAACTCGGGGGATATTGACATAGCAAATTATCCTAAATTGCTTGCTCATATACAAATAATCAGAAAGAATTTTTTTAATATTTCCGGACTTTCGAAAGCCCCCTCCTCACTCCCAAACAAATATATCCTTTTTTTGTCCCAGAGAATGGTTGCTGAAAACTTCGAGCTAATCGCACACCCAGGATCAAACATTTCTCCCTTTTCCATTATAAGAGCTAAATGTAAACATTGGACAACTTCGATAATTTACAATCTTGCACCAAGGGGCGAAGGGGTCGTATCATCAACGAAGGCATAATCGTTGGACATTCGATTCATTTTGACGAAAACGTCGTTTGCGAATTTCAAATAGGTGTCTTGGGGTAGGGATTGAGTAGCAAAAAGGGTAAGGGAGGCTGGCTGCCCTCTAATAATTTTCGACTGTAAAAGATGACACTAGAACTTTCAATTTCCAACCGATTAAGTCCCCTCTGAAATTTCTACGATCATCCCTTCTGTACAATGTGTCCTTGATAAACAAAAGTGAAAAGAATAGTATACATAGAAAAACCTTCACTGTTTACTTAGTCAGCCCTATTCAGGGAGGGGTCAACGAGGGAGTGAGGGGGGCTCTTCGCCTCTAGTTTTTGCGAAGTCGTAAAAGTCGTTTATTTTGACCTCATTTAGGTCCCAGGTGCTCAATTCTGAGACAGTCTAAGTTGTATTTCCGTCTCCTGGAAAGACTTTTGCATTTTCAGATTATTAAGCCAGGTTTAAAGAGACCGAAATGGTAGCTACTCACGCCTTAAAAACCTGCTTATGCAGGTGTATGAGTGTTTTTGTATGGTCGTTCAGAACTATCCCTGTCTTTTGTGAAGTCATTTACGTCGTTTATTTTGGCCCCATCCAGTTTGTTGCTCAATACAGTCAAAGACAGCCTACCTTGTGTTTTCTTTCTCCTGGAGAGACTTTGGGATTTTCAAACTTCATAGGAGAGAGTATTAGCACTGCTTAGCTTCAGTCACATATACCGAAAACCGGATTTGCATGTAAATAGAATAGAGTCCTTTTATTTTATTGTTTAATTTTTCTTTTTGATTGTTTCGGGTTTGAACAGAATGGTTTAAATTAAGCCAGGTTCAAAGGAGCTGGACTAGTAGCCTTGCAGCTTGCCTTAATAATTCTGTTTATGCTCGCTTGTGATTTATTTCTGTCTGATGGTTCAGTAGTTTGGGAAATTTTAACTACAGCCTGACAAGATAATATGAACAAACGAAAAGTAAGAGACAAGGTTACGCGCAAAGAGTGTTGGTCAAACTTTGAATACGAGTGGAAAAGAAGGCAAGAAAATCCCCAACACAATGGAAAAGTAATTAAAGTTCATGTAAAAGTAGCCCCACAGGGCCTGCGTGTGTATACAGGAGAGTGAAAAAATCTAAAAAAGAATACGAGTTGAGACTGATGCTGCGCTTGAGAAGGACAAGCAAGACTTGGCTGCGTACCCAGAATCTTTTCCCCCAGGACAGGAGTGCTTTTGAAGAAGCCGGGATAGCTCATTCAAATCAAGAGGTAAGTTTTTTTCTGGGAAGAAAGTAGTGATAAACGTTAAAATTCTAACGAACAGAAATTAGATAAGAAATTTTTCCAAATGTGTGTCTTCGGCTCTTTACGGTGATTTTTTGTGTCACGCCGTCGATCAACACAGATTATGAGACAGAGTCAAATATAGGGCAAGACGCTTCCGAACAAAGACCCAACGAGGTATTTTTTTAATAAGTGCTACGAAGCTGGAATACACTATATCATTAGTTGCTGGTTCCGATGACATAATTAAGACTGACCGGGAAAATTTTCCATTGATACAAGACATATCTTAGTGGGAATACGAAATACATCATCTTCTGTGTTTGAGCTATATAAAGAGTTAACAGTCGATTGCACTGAAGAACTTCTTAATATTTCAACAATTAGTAAAGTTGTTGCCGAAAGTTGCAGTGATGATTTTGAAAGTATAGTTCAAAATGGTCCAGGAATAAGGAAGCCATTCTCTAGCGAAAACCAAAGGATGTACCTTATTCCATATGGCCCTTTTCAACCAATACGGATTGTGTCCCCAGTTGATTCTTCAATATAAGAAATGAAACAGGGGTTGTTTTCATCTGGAATGGTATGAGGACTATCAGATAATATCGAAAAAGATACTGCCTTCTACTTCGTGTGCTCCATTTTCTCTAGTCGTCCCAGGAACGACCAATCTGAAAAAGCTTGAGTGGAAGCCTGTCCACGACAATGGCACGAGATTAAGATCAAGGTAAAGGCGAAGAAAGGAAAATTGGTAAGTCCTTTCTCTTCTAAGTCATTCAAGCCAGCTTTGTCCTATTTTTGTCGTCTCATCAGTAACAGCAGTCATGTGGTTTCATACTTGATAAAAGCATTCAAATTGAGGTTTTGCAGCAAGCGAAAGGTGAAGAGACCATCCAAAAAATTTTGAAAAGGTTCTTGGACGTGTTCCCAAAGACAGGGCATTGGCTTTAGCATAATTGAAGAACAAAACGGCAACTAAGATGTAATTGTTCATTTTATTGCGAGATATGTGGCAGCTCTTGATGCTCGAAAGAAATCATACAAATTTACCTATTTACACGCAGTCCTTCAGAACGAGTTCTTTATCTTTCTTTCAGCAGAAAGCGGGCAGAATATCCTCGACGAAGCGTTGAGTTTACAATTTTTTCTGTGATACAATACCCAATACTTCATATTCTAATAAGCTTGAGGTTGTAATCCGCAATATAAGCTTAGAAGGGACACCTAGAAAGAGACTATTAGATGTTAGCGAGGCAATGACAAAACCGGGTAGGGTATGGCAGAAAGTATAACAGGAACATTGTCAAGGAGAGACATTCTTGAGGATAAACTAGCTTTCCAGGCTTAGGACTATGCAAGTGCGATGTCTGGTCAATTTAATGAAATTATAGCCAAAAAGGATATAACTGAACTTTTCAACATCCTTGATAAAATATACGTGTTACTCTCTTCATTCAAAAAGCATTTTGCCACCCCTAAAGAAAAACTCTCTTCGATTGAAAACAGTCTTTATCTCCGAATCTTATTACAGACTCAGTGAACTGCTGGGGCTGACAACATACATACCGTAGTTACTTAGTTTGAAGCAATAGTTTCAGTCATTTACGAAAAAAAAAACAGATCAAGAATACCGATGCGAAGCCTTATCTTTATGAAAAAAAAAAATCGTGTATAAGATCAGGATAGCAGGAGAAAAACTTGAAAAAGAAATCAACACACTCAATACAATCGAGATGCTTGAAGCTCTGAAGAAACTTTTCGAAAGAAAGTCGGAGGATAAAATGAACAGTTTCATTGGCAGTGCAAAAGTCTTTGCCAGAGCGAGAGAAGTTGATCCAGAGGCAAATTTCGTCTGAAATCATCGTTTGCGACTTGGACCATCTCGTTTGAACAGTCGAGCTCAAAGTCAAGCCAATATCTCTATTTATAAGTTCTATAGACAACATCTTAGAATCCTGTTTTTCAGCGTCCTTTAAAAAAAGAGTTTCAATCGCATATATTGAGCTAGCAGCAACGTTTTTTCCAAACCAAGAAAGACCTCCAGATTCTACTGCTTCTTAAGCAGAACTTAAAGTTATGTTTCAGTTGTCATGGCGCTACTTGCCTGAGAGAAGTCCTAGGTGAAGGAAATTGCCGGCAACATCAGCTTAAGCAAGCTAATCGACTTTGCACATTGGCTGCGACAGCACCTGTTGCAGTTGCTGGTGCCAAAAGAAAATTTAGCAGGCCTAAGCCTGTTAAGAATTTGCTGAGAATTGCCATGATTGATTCTTGCCTAGATTCCCCCATGTTTTCGGCGAACGAGAAAGACTTTTCCGATGCTGTTGACTTAAACATGATAGTCCAGCGGTGATACACTCTGAAGAACAGGCGAATACAAATAGAGCAGTCCTTAGTTACGCATTTAAAAGTGATGTATTCCATTTTATCTTCTTGCTTGTCTCCGTAGATAAGTATAAATGATAAAGAATTCATTTATTAGAAATTTTCACGTGTCGTATAATGTGATCTATGAGAAGTTTAAATGAGGGATTTTACCCCTACCCCCCAGGCCTTGGTGCTTCGAGCCATCCCTGGCCTTTTTGCGCTGCCTATGAGTAAGTTATTTAAATTAGGAAGTGATAGGAATGAAGAGATGATGTTAGGCAATAAGAAACTGATCAAGTGAATATCTTAACTTACCTGTACAACATTATTAGCAAAGATTGTAACGCTGTGAAGACATGATAAGTTCAGTTGCCAAGACTTGGATTTTTTTCTTCGTTTTCATACTTGTAAAAAGTTTGGAAGGATAAAAGGTAAATTCTCAAAGTACAGCCGGAAAATTAAAAGCTTCAGAAGTCAGATTAGTCAAGTAAGGTTTTTTAACGTTGGACTTTGGAAAAAAAGAATATGCTAGATGTTTTCCAGGCGAGCTGTCTAACAACTGTTATAGGCACTTAATCAAATGACAGTATATCGAATAATAAGTTCCAAAAAAAATCTTGTTTGATTCTCTATCAAGTTTTCAGGAGCTCAGGAATGATTTCTCCTGTATTTTATTTTGCTTGGAATTTATGACAGTTACAAAGAGCACCTAAGTATGACCGTTGATATGACTAGTAAAGGTTTATTTTTGGATCTGGGACCTTGAAATTACTTGGAAAAAATACTTGCCAAATTTAGAAGAAATATATTCGTCACTGTTCTCATTCGTCGATTTCTCGACAAAGTCACGATCACAAGTGTATTTCCAATTACAGCAAGCATAAATATTGTTGAATACAATGGAATCACAATTTCCAAGCCAAGATCTTCTCCAGATGTGGCATTGTTGAAACTTTTGTTTCCCATGGCCTTCATTTAAACGACCTCAAGAAAATCAACAAAATGTGATCATTCTTCATCAAGCTTTGCCCTAATTTTTATCTAAAAGGAAAAATTGTTTTAGCAATAGAAGCTGTGAAGTGTGCTGCGAGTGAAAAGGGGGAAAATACTATCCTAGGTAGACTTTGTAGAGACGGTACATCTAATTCTATCAGAGCTTTAGCTCTATTTTGAAATAGTGAGTTATGGATGCAGAACGTCCTTATAATGGCATAAAATAAAGAAAATAATCAAAATTAATTTACATAAATGAATATATAATCTTATCCATAGTATTTTTGTCCTAATATAGGTGTTAAAGAATATAGGTACGCAGGAGGGGTAAATGGAAATTCTATTTCTTGAAACAAAGACAAACAAATGAGTCAATCATCCTCAAAGCACTGTGAAAAAATTGAAATTTTATCAGCTTGTTCTTTTTTCAGCGTATTTATTCTTCAAACGTTATGATAAAAATTTTGAACTTCTATGCAAGAAGGGGGAGTACTCACATTCTTAATTTTAATGTTGCAATTTACTTTCATGGAAAAGTTTGAATTTTTCAATAGTATGTTCTAAAGAACAAAATTCGACAAATTTCGGGATGTTTTGCTTACGGGTATGTCAGTACCAATAATACTGTCTCCGTTTAATGTTAACCTCATTATTTTCCAATGCAGTTGAATCATGTTCAGCCTTCAGAAATTACTAATTGTTAGTGACTTTTGAAGTGGTTCATGAGGTATTGGCTTAAACATTTCTTAGTTTAAATATATATAACCATAGTTGTCGGTCGATGTTATCAGGAACCCTTAAATCATTGTTTATCGTGATTTTAAACGGGATGAAGTTGAATTTGACTGAGCACCTGACAGATTTAATATGCTTCAAGAGTGATGGCTAAATTGTGCTGTTCGTGAGAGAATTTTATAGCCGTAATCAATAAAAGAATGTTTAAAGTTTTTTTTGATTGGGTATTATCAATTAAAATATTATGCGAAATTCGATTGATTCATGATGATTGCTATCAAGTAATTTAGGGTTCATAAAAACGGAAAACCTAAAATACTTAACAAAAATTTGACAGACAACCCTGATAAGATGTATTTCTGGACGGGGAATTTGGAATACACTTTTTTCTAAGCCTAGGGGGGCAATTTTGCAGTTTTTTCAATCAAAACACCAAAAAGAAATACAAAATGAAATGCGTTTCCAACGAAAACACAAAAATTACTTTTAAAAGCGGGTTGGCTAGAAAAATTCTAGAAAAGCAATCCTCCCTTAATTGATACCATTGGTTATATTATTTAATATCATCATAACAACAGGTTCACTATCAATATATTATTATCAAAATTTAAAATTCTTTTTTAAGCATTAGAGTAAGCTCACGAATGCGACTAACTTTAAAGTTAAAATCTACTTATGGATATTTATGTCCATTGACTTTTCTTTTGATTCTATCAAATTTCGTATCATCGGGCACCATATTTATATTGTTATCAAAAACACTATTATTTTTGTCCGTTTTTGGCTGCTGTAATAATTCTAAAGTTTTATTTGTCTTGCATCGTTCGATAATGACTCCATGATAGCTCATTATGAATAATATTATAGTTTTTACATGTATTCCGAGATTACATGGTCGACGCCAAGGCAATAAGAAATATTTACAAAGCATAGGGAAATAAGTGTCAAACCGGTTTATTGAGTTTTGAATTTATTAAAAAAAAAACAAAAACAAGTTTTATTAACTGAAGTAATGAGCGACATTAAAACTTAAAACGAACAGAATTTACTCCGTGTATGAAAGGGCCTGTTCCTTCCTCAAAGCCCCGCTCTTTACGCTAAAGTTTGACTCTTTCTCTCAATTCTACTTTATAAAACAGTAAATAACTTTAGCGTAAAGAGCGGGACGTTGAGGAAGGAACAACCACTTTCATACACGGAGTAATTTCTGTTCGTTTTAAGTTTTAATGTCGCTCATTACTTTCAGTTAAAAAAACTTGTTTTTTATTTAATTTCTGAACGTTTTTGAATTAATGCATGTTTGATTTTGGTTCTCCGCAATTGAATAATTAAAACGAAATTGGCGTATTAATTTTTTTTGTTAAATGGCTTCTCTTAGTTTTGGTCAGACGATTTTGAGAAAAAGGGTGGGAGAGGAGGCCTAGTTGCCCTCCAATTATTCGGTTACTTAAAAAGGCAACTAGAGTTTTTTATTTTTAACGAACGTTTCTATTAGTAAAAAAAACATACGTAACTTACAAATTAACTTACGTAACGAACTTCTGTTTTCGTATATTTTTATTATGTATATGAGGGTATTCGCCCCTTCGTTAATACCTCGCTCTTTACACTAAAGCTTTAATTTTGTCCCAATTCTTTAAGATTGACCCCTGAATCACAAAGGCTGTAGAATAAATAGTTGAAATTACTAAAAATACTTTAGCGTAAAGAGCAGGTATTTAGGAAGAGATGAACACCCATATGCGTAATAATCTCTGTTCGTTTTAAGTTTTAATCCTGGTCCTTACTTTCAGTGGAAAAAACTTTTTATATTATTTTTTCATTGTTTTTTAAATAATGCGAGAAAATCCTGCGCCGCCCTCATGGAATTTCTCTTCTCCCATGACAAATTCTTACAAGAGAAGATCCTCCCACGCAGCCCCCTCCCCTCAACCCCCCCCCCCCAACTAAAAAATCCGCGTGAAAAGGTCTATACACATCCAAATAACCATTACTGTATGTAAACGCTGGTCAAAGTTTGTAACTTGCAGCCCCTCTCCCAGGGACTGTGGGGGAGTAAGTCAGCCCAAAAGACATAGCTATTATGTTTTTCGACTATGTTGAACAAAATAGCTATCTCAAAAATTTGATCCGTTGACTTTGAGAGAAAATGAACATGGGAGGGAGCCTAGGTGCCCTCCAATTTTTTTGGTCATTTAAAAAGGGCACTGGAACTTTTAATTTCCGTTAGAATGAGCCCTCTCGCGACATTCTAGGACCACTTGGTCGATACGATCACCCCTGTGAAAAAAAAAAAACAAAACAAAAACAAACAAATAAACACGCACCCGTGATCGGTTCTTCTGACAAAAAATACTAAGTACCACATTTTTCTATATAAGAGCTTGAAACTTCTACAGTAGAGTTCTCTGATATGCTGAATGCGATAGTGCGATTTTCGTTAAGATCATATGACTTTTAGGGGGTGTTTTCCCCTGTTTTCCAAAACAAGATAAATTTCCTCAGGCTCGTAGCTTTTGACGAGTAAGACTAAATCTGATGAAACTTTTATATTTAAAATCAACATAAAAATCCGCTTCTTTTGATGTATCTATTAGTATCAAAATTCCGTTTTTTAGTTTCGTTTACTATTGAGCCGGGTCGCCCCTTACTACAGTTTGTTACCAAGAACTGTTTGAAAGATAAAAAAAAAACAATATATACAGAAGCAAACAGTATAATTAAATGAACAATAGTTGGCAAATAAATCTATCAATTTTTGCCATATATATGGCAAAAAAATATTTATAGTTAGTTTAAAAGCCAAATTCTAGGAACAATAATGCTATCACCAAAACTCTCCATATGCAGGAACAAAGCCTGATGGCAATCTATCAGGCTTAGAGCTAAATTTTGCGATAATTAATTTATTTCCTAGCTACTGAATCAGAGTCTGGAAAAAGATACGAGACTAAAATTTAGGTTTGCAGATACATGCTGGAAGTTTGCATTAAAATATAACAAAAGGTACCAACGTGAAAAGTAACAGCGAAGTTTTTTTGTTGAACTAATTGCAGAAAATACTTTTCTACCAGCTAGAAAAAATCAGAGTTTTGGAGTCGGAGTCAAGAATTGGAAATTTTAGTAAGTTTTTACTGAATCTACTCGGGCCAACAGAAATAATGTAATACCCTTTGGAGTCAGAGCTATGCATACACAAAAAAGGCTGGAGTCAAGCCAAATGATCTTAAATACTGTTAAAAAGTGCCAATAATGTACTAAATTAATATTTTAGGCCAAATATAGTGAGTAGGATTTTTTTACACTATAATGCTACAGTACTACATAAAAATTTATTCAATCATTTGTATCACTATTGTGAAAATATACATACAATATTTCCAAGTATATTGCATAGAATATGCAGAAAGACAGAAAAAGGCTTAATAGATTGACAGAGACACCTCTTTTGCACACTACAGCAATTCTTGCAATGCAGACTATAAAATTTTTAAGTAAAATATAAGCTATTAACATTGTTATTAAAATTATATTTAGAAAATAATTTGATAAGGCTATATACTTCTAACAAAAAGGGAAGAGAAGGGGCCTTTATGAAAAGAGAAGTATTTCAATTCAGAGTCAGAGCTGCAGTCAAAGCAATAATGTTTTAAGTTTCAGGAGTCGGAGTTGGAGTCAGTATATTGAAAATAGCTAGAGTCGGAGTCTGTATAACTTATAACAGACTCCAAAGCCCTGGAAAAAACACGTTTGCTTATAGCCAAACAAATCATGGTAATAAACCGACAGTATAGGGCAATAAGTGTCATTAGTAAGCGAAACTCCAACAATCTTAGGTTAAAAAATACATTTTAATCTTGTGTGATCCTAGACACATAAAACTCCAAACGAATTTGTGAAGTGCCTGATGGTGTCTTAGGGAAGAAAGTTAGGAGCATAGCTACAAATATTAGTGAAAAAGCCTTTTGTTTAATAGAAAGGAAAAGGGGCTTGTACAAGAATTATCTGAGTGATGGATCATATGAAAACAAGAGGAATGTAAAGAAATTAGACAAAGAGCTAAAATATGAACTAAGGAGGTGTCAAGTGGCATAATAGTAAAATATTGTTCTGGCATATTAAAAATGGAGAGGGAGTAGTCAAACTGGACTTGTCACAGTTAAAGATAGGAATGGGGCCACAATTAGTATTAAGCAAAGAGTTAAAGAGAGACGGGTAGAACATATTGGACGTGTTAAACAAAGGTAGAGTTGTAGGAAAAGATATATAGAGGAAAACGAGAAAGTTTGTGATACCTCGGATGTGAAAGATGATTTGTTTTGTGAGGAAGAATTAGCGACAGTACTAAAAGAATAAAAAAATAATAAGGCCCCAAGTGTTAATAGTGTGGTAGATAAGGTTCCAAAACACAGTGGTTTTGAGTTTAAAATAAGTTACTGAACATTTACGAATATGATTTTTGAAAAGGGGGAAGTAACCTAGCGACTTTAGAAAACCTTGATTAAACCACTGTATAAGGCAGGCTATAAGAGTGAGTGTGAAGGCATTAGCCTGGTATCTGTAGGTAGCAAATTACTTAGTAATATGATACTTCTTAGACTGATAAATGCTGTAGACAAAGTTGCAAAAAAAAAAGTGTGGTTTTAGAATGGGTAGAGGATGGGTGGAACAAATTTTCACTCTTAGATTAATAATGGAGAAGTGCCAGAGTTATTAAAGACCTTTGGTCCTCAGTTTTATAGATTATGAGCAAGTATTTGATTCTGTTGATAGAAGAGCTGTAGCGAAGATCTTATCCTTGTATGGTATATCAGACAAATACATCAAAGTGATTAGTGCTAAGTACGAGAATAACACTAATGCGGTTAAGGTAGGAAATTAGGTTAGCAGTTGAATTCGCATTAAAGCAGGAGTTAAGAAGGGTTGTGTTTTATTCCCCTTTGTATGGGTCATTTTGATGGACTTTGCATTAAGGAGCCCATGTTTGAGAACCTATTGCTAAGCTTACAAGATTCTGAGTATAACACAGTGAACCTTCAATTTTTTTCGTGTAAAGGATACTCTGTTGTCTTCACGATGTACCCCTTCCGCATTGTAATGATATTACTCTAATGGAAAGGGTGCTTTTGTAAAATTCTACTAGCCAAATTTAATATTTTTTCCGTTTTAAGTTTGCCTAGAGTGTCTAATTTAATTTTTACTCGTTTTAAAATTTAATTATTCATCCAATCAGAATCTGTTAGCTTTAAGTTTGATACGATAATGTCTGTTTTTAATTTTAATTTCTCTTTGCTTTGGGTTTCGTTTATTCTTTTATTTTAATTAATGGCAGTTTAAGTCTGAATTATATGTGTCGGAATGCGGTTTTTCACTTCTCTTTGAATTACTTCCTTTTCTGAAAAGGAATTTTTTTTCTCAAATTAGTCCCTGGAGATGCTCATTCCTGAAACATCATTGTTTAATTAACAGGTCATTGATTTTACGGTTTTCAAGGTGTGTTCTTCGAATGAATGATTTTTACATGAGTGTACTCAATAGGTAATCTTTTATGTAAAAATAAAAAAAACTAATTTTTTTAGCTGAAAGTAAGGAGCGACATTAAAACTTAAAACGAACTGAAATTACTACGTATATGAAATGAGTTGTCCCCTCCGCAACCCCTCGCTCTTTACGCTAAAACTTTTAATTGTTTTAAAAAGTAGAATTGTGGCAAAGAGTCAAACTTTAGCGTAAAGAGCGAGGGGTTGCGGAGGGGACAACTCATTTCATATACGGAGTAATTTCTGTTCGTTTTAAGTTTTAATGTCGCTCCTTACTTTCAGCTAAAAAAATTAGTTTTTTTTATTTAATTTCTGAACGTTTTTGAATTAATGCATGTTTGGTTTTGGCTCTACGCACTTAAATTATTAAAATGAAATTTGTATATTAATTCTTTTTTTGGCTAAATGGCTTTCTCTTAGTTTTGATCAGACGATTTTCAGAAATAAGGGGAGGAGAAGGAGGCCTAGTTGCCCTCAAATTTTTTGGTTACTTAAAAAGGCAACTAGAACTTTTAATTTTTAACGAACGTTTTTATTAGTAAAAAATATACGTAACTTAAGAATTAGCTTACGTAACAAACTTTCATAACCTTATATTTTTATTATGTATAGGAGGGGGTTTGTACCCTCGTTAATACCTCGCTCTTTACACTAAATCGTAAGTTTTGTCCCAATTCTTTAAGAATGACCTCTGAATCAGAAAGGCCGTAGAATAAATAGTTTAAATTACTAAAAATACTTTAGCATAAAGAGCAAGGCATTTATCTCCTCCTAAATACCTCGCTCTTTATGCTAAAGTATTTTTAGAACCCCTCATATGCGTAATAATCTCTGTTCGTTTTAAGTTTCAATGCTACTTCTTCCTTTCATTTGAAAAAAAACGTTTTCATGTTTATTTTTCATTGTTTTCTTATAGTAATGCTAGAGAATCCTGCGCCCTTGTCATTGAATTTTTCTTCCCCAATGACAGATTCCTCCAAGAAAAGATCCTCCAACATAGCCCCCTCTCCTCAGCCCCCTGAATAAAATCCCCCTGAAAACGTCTGTACACTTCCCAATAACCATTACTATATGTAAACACTGGTCAAAGTTTGTAACTTGCAGCCCCTCCCCCAGGGATTTTGGGGGAGTAATTCATCCCCAAAGACATAGTTATTATGGTTTTCGACTATGCTGAACATAATGGTTATCTCAAAATTTTGATCCGTTGACTTTGGGAAAAAAATGAGCGTGGGAGGGGGCCTAGATGCCCTCCAATTTTTTTGGTCACTTAAAAAGGGCACAAGAACTCTTCATTTCCGTTAGAATGAGCCCTCTTGCGACATTCTAGGACCACTTGGTCGATACGATGACCCCTGGGGAAAAGAAAAAAAAACAAATAAACACGCACCCGTGATTTGTCTTCTGGCAAAAAATACAAAATTCCACATTTTTGTAGATAGGAGCTTGAAACTTCTACAATAGGGTTTTCTGATACGCTGAATCTGATGGTGTCATTTTCGTTAAGATCCTATGACTTTTAGGGGGTGTTTCCCCCTATTTTCCTAAATAAGGCAAATTTTCTCAGGCTCGTAACTTTTGATGGGTAAGACTAAACTTGATGAAACTTATATATTTAAAATTAGCATTAAAATGCGATTCTTTTGATGTAGCTATTGATATCAAAATTCAATTTTTTAGAGTTTTGGTTACTATTGAGCCGGGTCGCTCCTTACTACAGTTCGTTACCACGAACTGTTTGACACAGAAAAAAAAATTACCTAGGAGGAAGCCTTTAGCTTAGCCCTCCTCTTTTTTGCCTCCTATAAATGTCTGTTAGAAAATTTGAAAATAAGAGCACAGCTTTCGAGGCTTTAAACACGAGCCCCCATCCTTCAACCCCTTCTACACAAGGATGTTTTGTGGTTCGCCTCAATAATAGCTGTTGAGCAGTTACACGCCGCTTTACATAATTTTATCAAGGCTATAATGAATACACTTAGGTAAATGAAACTTCAAATTAAATGTTAACTTTAACCATTGTTTCGTATGTCAAACATAAAATTTTAAGAACAAGTTTGCCAGCAAACACCAATTGGCTGAGGTGCAATATTTTCTGCTAGTAAACTAGGGCCTTAAAACTGTCAATTTCGCTTAGAATATATCTTCTCCCAATATTCTGGGACCATCAGTCTGATAAGATCACCCTTAAAAAAATAACAATAAACACGCATCCGTGATGATTCTGCTCAGGAAAAAAAAATCGCAAAATTTTGCACTATCAAACAGTTCGTGGTAACGAACTGTAGTAAGGAGCGAACCGGCTCAATAGCAAACGAAACTTTAAAAATGAAATTTTGATACTAATAGATACATCCAAAGGATCGGATTTTTATACTGATTTTAAATACTTAAGTTTCATCAAATTTAGTCTCATTTATCAAAAGTTTCGAGCCTGAGAAAATTGGCCTTATTGTAGAAAATAGGGAGAAGCACCGCCTAAAAGTCATAGAAGTGTGAGTGCGATCACACCATCGCACTCAGCGTATTAGAGAACTCTACTGTAGAATTTTCAAGTTACTATCTACAAAAAATGTGGAATTTCGTATTTTTTTTTGCCAGAAGACCGATCACGGGTGCGATTTTTTTTTCCAGGGATGATCGTATCGACCCAGTGGTCCTAGAAGGTAGCGAGAGGGCTAATATAAAGGAAATCTAAAGTTCTGGTGCCCGTTTAAGTGACGCAAAAAATTGGAGGGCACCTAGACCCCCTCCCACGCTCATTTTTTCCCACAAAATTTTGGGATAGCCATTTTGTTCAGCATAGTCGAAAAACCTAATAACTATATCTTTGGGGAGGGCTTACTCCCTCACAGTCCCCGGGGGAGAGGCTGTAAGTTACAAACTTTGACCAATGTTTACATATAGTAATGATTATTAGGAAGTGTGTAGACGTTTTCAGGGGAATGTTTTTCTTGGTTGGGGAGGGGGTTATGTGGGAGGATCTTTCCAATTTGTCATGGGAGAAAAGAATTTCCATGAAGGAGGAGCAGCATTTTCTAGCATTATTTAAAACGAAAAACAATTAAAAAGTAAATATGAAAAAGTATTTTCAGCTGAAAGTAAGGAGTAGCATTTAAACAAAATGAACAGAAATTATGACGCATATGAAAGGTTCATCGCCTCCTAAATACCTGCTCTTTACGCTAAAGTATTTTTAGAAATTTCAACTATTTATTCTACGGCATTTTTGATTCAGGGGGTCATTCTTAAAGAGTTGGGATAAAATTTAAGCTTTATCGTAAAGAGTGAGGCATTAAATAGGGGACAAACCCCCTCATATACATAATAAAAATATAAGAATATAGAAGTTCGTTACGGAAGTTAATTCGTAAGCTACATATATTTTTTACTAATGAAAATTTTCGTAATAAAATTAAAGTTCTAGTTGCCTTTTTAAGAAACCAAAAGATTGAAGGGCAACAAGGCCTCCTCCCCCACCCCTTTTTTTCTCAATTTAGCATAAAAAAAATTAATAGGCAAATTTCGTTTTAAGTATTCACGTGTGGAGAGCCAAAATCAAAACATGAATTAATTCAAAAACGTTCAGAAATTAAATATATAAAAAAACATTTTTATAACTGAAAGTAAGGAGCTACATTAAAACTTAAAACGGATAGGAATTGCTCCGTATATGAAAGGGGCTTTTCCCTCCTCAACGCCGCGCTCTTTACGCTAAAGTTTTTTTTTACTGTTTTAAAAAGTAAATTTGAGAGAAAGAGCCAAACTTTAACGTAAAGAGCGGGGCGTTGAATAGGGAACAGCCCCTTTCATATACGGAGTACTTTCTGTTCGTTTTAAGTTTTAATGTTGCTCCTTACTTTCAGTTAAAAAATTTTTTTTAGGCGAAAGTTTCAGGCTTTTAAATTTTGAACCATATTTTTAAACATTACTAATTATCAAACAGTTCATGGTAACAAACCATATGCAAGGAGCTACTGGGCTCAATAGCAAATAAAACTCTAAAAAACAAAATTCTGATATCAATAGATACATTCAAAGAGTTATCTCTTTATGCTAATTCCAAATATACAAGATTAATTAAGTTTAGTGCTACCCACCAAAAGATAAGAACCTAAGAAAATTTGCCAGCTTATCGTAAAAGGGGGAAGGGGAGGTCATCAAAAATTCTAAGGTTCTTAATAAAGATTCAACCATTAGATTTAAAATACCAGAGAGCACTACTGCAGAGGTTCAAAGACCCCGTCTGCAAAAACATATTTTATATTTTTGCAGACGGTATCAAAAGCTGCAGAAAATATATTTTATATTTTCGCTATACATAAAAATATAGAATTTTATAAGAAAGCCGATGAATGCATGTTTACTTGTTTTTACAGGGGTGATTACATAAAGTCAATAGTCCTAGAATATCGGCAGAGGCTTCATTCGAACGGAATTTAAAACTTCTAGGGCCCCTTTTAAGTGAACAAAATTGGAGGACAGCTATCCCCCTTCCCATGCCTATTTACCCAAAGTCATCTGATAAAAATTCTGAGACATAGTTGAAAGTTCAAAAAGCTATGCCTTTGGAGGTAACACGACTCCCCACATCCCCTGGGGAAAGGGCTGTAATCTATGATTTTTTTTTGCTTACGTATGGTACTTTTTATTGTGAATTATACAAACATTTTTGGGGGGAGGAAGATGTTCCGCTAGGGTGATTTTTCACGACGAAAATTTTACACTGGAGGAATTTTACAGAATTCGTATAGGAGATTCTCTTTATTTGTCTTAATTTCTCTTGGCCGACTCAATTTCACGAGTGGATGTGGAGATGTTCCAGGGAAATTGTCTGGAGAAAATTATCAGTGGGGTTGGAATTGCCTGTAGGATTTTCCTGGTGGGGGGGGGGAATTATCAGCAGGAAGACTTCTTCATAGAGGATTTTTCCACGGGAACAACTTTTCACTGCGGGAAGGGACTTCTGGGAAAAACTTTCCACGAAAGGGGGGATTCCTGGCATGGTTTGAAAAACTATCAGAAATTAAAATCTTTTTCAAATGAAAATATGTTAAAGAAAATTTTTCAAGTGGAATTGTCCGTAAGAAATTTTCAGGGAGAATTTTCCTGGTGGTGGAGACATATTTAATTGGAGGAGAGTTGAGTTCCCCGGTATTGTTTTAAAAACGATCGGAAATTAAATAAAAAACAAGTTCTTTTTCAACTGAAAGAAAAGGACAACATTAAAAATTAAAATGAACATAAATTATTCTGCACAGGACGGGGTTGCCTTCTCCTAAATACCTCACTCTTTACGCTAAAGTTGTATTTTTGTCCTAATTCTCTAAGAACGACTCCCGGTACATAAGAGCCATTTAGTTAGAATTAGAAGCTTTTTAAAGGTACTAAAAACTTTAACATGAAGAACGAGGGATTGAGGAAGGGACAACTCCCCTAAAATACGAAATAATCTCTGTTCGTTCAAGCAGAACCACTATAAAAAGTCATTTTTTTTTGTGTACCTGCTGTTACCAAAACTTCTTTAAATAAAATTTCGAATATTATTGTCGGCAAGCCACTCCTTACTTACAGTTCAATATTACAAACAGTTTAATGCTAAGTCCGTAGGCGAAATGGACATTCGTCTTTGCTTTGGTGGAGGGGGGTAAATCTTTTGTAGTTGAAGGGAGTTCCTGAAGGCTGAAAATGGAATTTGTAGGTTCAGATTAAGTAAGTTTTTATAAGAGGTCTTTCGAATCAGTAGGAGAGGGAAGTAGCCCGTAACATTTCCTTAATTGAATGAATGTGTATAGATTAGTGTACAATATGGATCCCTTAGGGCAAGAGCTCTTCTTATATTGCAGAAATATTTTAGTATGAAATAAGTGATCATATCTATACTCTGACAGCGCAAACTTGGAAGGTGAGGGGCTTTCTCTAGGTGCAAAATTTGACTGATACGCCCTTCCCTGGATGACATAGACATCAGAACCTAAAAATTAATGTTTATATTTCAGACCCCCTCCCTCTGAGAAGACAGCCTACAGGGATATATTTTTCTAAGAAGTGTTGTTATACAAAAGTTACCGTTCGTTCGAAGAGCGGAAATTCGAAGAGTGGCAGTACCTGCCCCATCCATGCCTAGGATATCCTGGATACGATATTAAAAAAGACATTAGTTCGTAAGCTTTTCGGATCGTTAATTGAGCTAAAAGATAAATATACCATTCCCTATTCAACACACTTTCTAAATATAATAATCTCTACCCTCACAAATGCCATCCGGAACCCCCCCCCCCTCCCAGCCCCGTATCTCTGCATATAGCCCTAGAATATTCACAAAAGGTCTTTGATTTTGTTAGATTAGAGTATTTTTCTTTTTTGTACTTTTCTCATAAACAGTTGTTTCGTAATGCATATTAAAAGACAACAACAAAAAACAAAAACAAAAAACAATCCAATAAAATCAGCAAACCTTTGTATATAACACATGCCGAAGGACTATGTCAAGGCAACAGTAGAAGGAGGGAGCTGGGTTACATTTGCTAAGGTATCAATTAGTATATTTGGAAAAAGTACTAAATAGGGAATCAAATGGTGGTCTACATTTATCTTTTGATTAGCAGATTAATCACCTCTCCAAAAAATCAACAAAAAAGCCAGGCGTTCAATAAGCTTATAGCTAATAATTGTTGTAACTTTTAAGCTGGAAAGGGTAATTGCTATTTCTGAATGACCTTGAAGAACACATATTCAAAACTATTAAATTAATTATTTGCTAATTGCATGTCAGAGCTTGATAAGCTGCAATTGGTTCCGATAGAAAATTTTCTATCGGGTTTATCAGGATAAAATAAAAACCTTCCTGTTAGAAACCTTTTTTGTACTTGTATGATAAATCTCCTACTGCTCAAGTTGTTCATTTATTGTTGCATTTCAGAACCTCTTATTTTTGTTAGTTTCTTTTAGGTTAGCATGATATGAGACAAAGAAGTAACAGAATAGATGGAAAATGTATAATTTGGGCTATATGTTTGCACATTGGGGAGGGGGGTTAAGTATTGGGCAGTGTGAAGTTATAAAACAATTCTTACTACATAATATGCCGAAAAATTGTACCCGACCCATTAGGCATGCAGACCCGCTATACTTTACTCCCTCTCCTAACCCACCCCACTTCCTATCCATAATGTGCAAATATATAGCCCAAATTTGTTTCCGAATTATTATATTTTTATAATACTTAGGTATATTTCATTAGGATTGATCGTCAGAAAAACATATTCGAAGAATATTAGGTAGGGTGTAAATCATACAAGTACCCTGTTTTGTTAAGGAGTTATGAAGCTGCAAGAATCTATTTTTTTTTTCATTTCAACTATAAGTTCTGGTACAAAAGGAACATCATAGGCTTATACAGAGGGAAAGGTAGATCACAAGACTTTGACCATTTCTTCCAATCTTGAAATTAATCGCGCAAAATAATTTTGCAGTCCAAACTGCATTGAATAGAGTATAATAATTGTCCTTATCCCAAAGTTATTGTGACCTATTATAATCAGCAATATTGAACGCTGAGTTGGTAGCCATGTGCAATTTACTTTGTCTTAGAATAAGCCGTCGTAAGAAGCGATTAGGAAAAAGACTGTTGATATGTTACATACCCAAGATTTTTTTTTTTCTAGAGTCTGTAGGGCATAGTTCTTATGTAGTAGTGTGCCACTTACCGACCGGCTCGTTTCTCTCGCTAGTGTAATCCCGTCACATTTTCTAAAGCAACTGAATGGTAAGAAAATTGATAAGGGAACGGTTTATGTTCCGGCAGCCACATGAACGGGTTACTGCGGATGCTCGAAACTATCAGGAGAAAAAAAAAAGTCCCTTGGGTCTTCTTGAAAAGACTTTTTAAATGTCAATTTGTAATTTTGTTAAAGCAATATTTTGAGTTGGTGAATCAATACACAATTTGCCACTTGATCTTCTACACATTTGAAATGGGTTGATTTAATAAGAGATAAATATAGCATATTCGGTTTTCATAGCATATTAGATTAGTGAGGTAAATTAAGGGTACTTGTCTGACAAGCAGAACATTCTCAAGCATTACATATTGCTAATTTTAATATCATAGAAAACCGGTTTCACATCTACAAAGACGAACGACTTGTCACACAATGCGTTGGAATTTTATAATTTTGTCTATATATTTACATATCAGGAGGGGTTGGAGGTTAGGTTATGTTAGATTGGCTTAGGTTACTTTACCCCAACCTCCGTCCTCCTAATACGCAAATTTACAACCCGAATTATATTATTATATAAACTAATCTTTGTATAAACTAAAATATTTCATTATGATTATATATCTTCACTTTTAGATGCTGTTCTGTTTAACAGACATTAACTGTTACAAGTATATTCATTTATTTATATAGAAATATTATAAAAAACTTTTCCACAAAAAATAACATTTTCAAAGAAAAGTAAAGAGCTTCATTTAGGAAATGAGCAGAAAAAAGTCAAATAATCTTCCAAGCGTAGAACTAGCAAAAACCACTGTTTTTGCAAACGAAACTCAATACGAGCAAAAATTATAATAAATAGCCGATTCAAACACGAAACGAGTAGAAATTAACTTAAGTAGGGCTGATAACACCCATGCCTTTTCAAGACCAGAATATCATTTGTGTTTTACTGAAAAAGAAAAACAGCAAAAAACGAATAACCGTGGATTGCCAGTTTAATTGACATATACTGATATTCATTCCTTAAAGCTTTGATAATTTTTTATTCGTGAAAGTAAAAAAAGCAAAAATATTTAAAATTTATTTTGTTTTCGGTAAAGCGCAAATCATATTCTGGTATTGAGAAGGCATGGGTGTTATCAATTCTACTCATGTTAATTTCTGCTCGTTTTGAGTTTGACTCGGCTATATATTGTAATTAATTGAAAAAAAGAAAAAACTTTCCGGAAAAGACGTTTTTCAAAAAAAAGTAAAGGCCATATTAAACTTCAGATCAGCAGGCATAGTAGAAATTTAAATTTCCAATCAAATGAGCCACCTCTCTGTTTATACGACCATCCCTCACAATAAAAACCTTATCTGCCCATGGGGCACAGCCTACAACATATGCCCCTGGCTCAGGGAACTGTGTCGAACCCTGAGTTTTGTTATTTTATCTATTTTAAACAAAATGGCTATCTCAAAATTTTTAACAGATACATTTGAAAAAAGGGACCTTGGGGAGGCTAGTTGTCCTACGATCACTTTTGACTCTTAAAAAGGGCACTAAAAATTTCAATTTACAATCAAATGAGCCTTTCTATTGTTTATACAACCATCCCTTCCGGAAAAACCTTATACACCCTCGGGGCATAAATTACAACACGTGCCCCTAGGTTTTGGAGGACTATGTTATTCCTGGAGTCTTTGTTATATGATATATATAGACGTTTTGAACAAAACGTCTATATAAAAAACTCAATCTGATGCATTTGGGAAAAAGACGGTTGGCAGGGGGGGGGGAGGGTAGTTGTAATAAGGTCACTTTTGACTCTTCAAAAGAGAATTAGAACTTTCAATTTCTAGTCATTTGAGTGCCCTCCGAGGTTTATACGACCACTTCTTCAATAAAAGCTTTATATGCCCCCAGGGTATAAGTTACAACCCTCCCCTTGGGCTCTAAGGGAGGGGGGTATGTTGACCCCAAAGTTTTGTTATCTGATCGTTGGACTACTTCAAACAAACTGGCACTCTCAAAATTTTGATTGGATGCATTTGCGGAAAAGAGGGTGTGTGTGTGGGGGGGGGGGGGTAGATGCCCTCGGATCCCTTTTGGCTCATCCAAGAGTAACTAGAACTTTCAGTTTCCAATCAAAAGAGCCACTTCTGAAGTTTATGGGACCTCCCCATATATGAAAATTTTACATGCCCCCGGGGCATAGCTTAAAACACTTACCCTCGGGCTCTAGGGGTTTGTGTTGAATTTGGAGTTTTTATTATCTGATGTTTCGGCTACTTTTAACAAAATGGCGATGTCAAAATTTTTATCGGATGGGTTTGGGGAACAAAGGTCGTGGGGGGCTAGTTGCCCCCTGATCTTTTTTGACTCTTAAAAAGTGAACTATAAACTTTCAATTTCAAATCAAATGAACCCTCTCTGAAGCTCATACGAGCATCTCTTCTATATGAACCATATGTGCCCCCAGGACATATCTTAGAACGCCTACCCTAAGGCTTCGGGGCTGTGTTGATTCATGAGGTTTTGCTATATGATCTTTGAACTATTTTCAACAAAATGGCTATCTCAAAATTTTTATCGGATGTATTTAGAGAAAAAGGGCGTGCGGTAGGAGGGCTAGTTGCCCTTTGATCTCTTTTAACTCTTAAAAAGTGAACTAGAACTTTCAATTTCCAATCAAATGAGCCCTTTCTGGAATTTATACGAGCATCCTTTTATAAGAACCATATATGCCTCCAGGGCATGAATTACAACGCCTTTCCCGGGCCCTAGTTTTTTTTTACCCTGGATACTTATGATTTGATATTTGAACTATTTTAACAAAATGCCTATCTCAAAATTTTGATCGGGTGGGTTTGAGGAAAAAGGCGCGGGGGGCTAGTTGCCCTCTGATCTCTTTTGACTCTTAAAAACTGAACTAAAACTTTTGATTTCCAATGAAATGAGTCATCTCTGAAGTTTATACGAACATCCCTTCTATAAGAACCGTACATGCCTCCTGGGCACAACTTACAACGCCTGCCCACAGGCCCTGGGGGTTGTTTCGACCCTGGAGTTTTTGTATATGATCTTTGAACTGTTTTCAATAAAATGGCTATCTCGAAATTTTTATCGGATGAATTCGGGAAAAAAGACCTGGCGGTGAGGCTAGTTTTTTTTCTCTTTATTTTCTTCACATACAAAACCAAAATACATCACAAAACTAAAACCAAAACAGTTACTTTCTGATCTCTTTTGACTCTTAAGAAATGAGCCAGAACTTTAAATTTCCAATCAAATGAGCCCTATCTGAAGTAAGAAACATTATGCTCCCAGCACATAACTTACAAAACTTACCCCGAAGTTTTTGTTATACGATCTTTGAACTATTTTTAACAAAATGGCTATCTCAAAATTTTTATTGGATGTATTTGGGGACAGAGTATGGGGGGGGGGCTAGTTTCCCTCCAATCACTGTTGACTCTTAAAAATGACACTAGAACTTCTGATTTCCAACAAATGAGCTCCCGTCTGAAGTTTACACGACAACCCCTTCCATACGAAATGCCTCTGAAAAAAAAAAAAAAAACATTAAAGCCGTATGACCTTTACTATACGCAACACTATGGCGTTGCCTCTGATTTCTGTGCGTTTTGAGTTTCATTTATTTATTGATAGTGATTTGTGATAGTTTTACGGTTGGAAGAATGTTTGACTTTATTTCTGCTCATGTCTGGCTAAATAGAGATCTTTACTTTTCTTTAGAAACTTGTTTTGTGGACAACGTTTTTAAAATTAATTTCTGTTCGTTTTTTATTGACAAAGTATTTTCATGGAAAAAATTATCTTTTCAGTTTTTTTTTCTATAAGAAACCATAATTTGGGTTACAGTTTGTATGTTTGAGAAACTTTCCTACAATTTTTAATCCTCACACAAACAGTATTTTTGAATTTTATACCTCCTGAAGTTGACCTGAAAAATGAAGCTTAATATCATTCCCAAAAGATTCTATCAATAATATGTGACAACCTGGATACACTTAAACTCTTTTTCTTTATTCAATTGTAAAAGTACAAATAGAAATAGCAGTAGCTCCTAATTTTTAACTGAATACCCCCAGTCGTTCTCAATATATTACTGAGGTGTCTGATTGGCAACCATAATCGCAATGCCCTTTGATTTAGTTTAAAGCAACATTTAGTTTTAAAACATAATGGGGCAATGGCATAAATGTAAGGGGTTGACAGGCCTAATTTCCAAAAAGACATAGTTGCTGGACCACTCTACTATGCTGAGCCAAATTGCTGTTTCGAAATTCTGATTGGATGCGTTTGGAAAATGAATGAACTTGACAAAAAGGCTGCTGACCCTCTAATCCCTTTTTACTCATAAAAAGGGCGCTAGAACTTTTAATTTTGAATCGAATTAGCTCTTTTACAAGTTCCATTGGTATTTCTAGTAATTATAGTGTGGCGCTCTTTTGTCAACCTACATGCATACAATTTTGTTTAATTGAAACTCTTCCTAAACGTTCCCAAAAACTTTCACCTTGACACTTTTAACGTTATTAATCACAATAACTGTAGTGGTAGCATTAAATATGCACGCAATGCCATCTGGCTATTTGAACATCCCAAACAACTTACCCTGAAAGGTCTAACTTAATAATATAAGCTAGTATAAGCTTATATTGCTTTGTCAATTGTTTCCCAACCCTGAAAGGTCTAACTTAATAATATAAGCTAATATAAGCTTATATTGCTTTGTCAATTGTTTCCCAATTTATGTATCCCAATTTGTTCGCCTTAATATCTTTAATTTTTCTTAATTATCCTTAATTATTCAATCAATTGTTTCCCAATTTATATATCCCAATTTTTTTGCCTTAATATCCTTAATTTTAATAGTAGCAGTAGTAACAGTAGAATTAATTGCAGTAGCATAAGCTCTAGTGGCAGTAGTAGTAGTAGTAGAAGTAGTAATAATAGTAACAGCAGTAGTAGTACGAGTAGAAGCAGTAGCATTATGATGCAAATATTTTCTTTTGGTTAGTTCAACACCCCTCACAAACTTTTGACAACCTGCATACAGATGGCGTGTTGTGATTCAGTTCATCCCCCTCTAAATTCTTTGAAAATTTCACCTTCATAGCCTTAGGCATGGTTATAATAGCAGTCACAGTAGTAAAATCGATATTGCTAGTACTAGTATTGAATGGCGGTAGTACTACTAGCATTAGTATACAGCATTTTTGTTACCAGAACATCTCTTTCATCAAGTCCTAGAAGTTACAACTTAATACAATTAGGCATTACTATGAAATTGCTGATATGTCCTTTTGATAACCTGTATCTTCATACTTGAAATTTTCATTTCAATACTCTTAACCTTAAAAGTAGTTGTAATAGAAGTAGTAGTACTAGTAGTATTAAGTATAATAGTAACAGTAGTACTATCAGTAGCTCGCACATATTGACTTTTGGTGATACGTTGTTCCCCTTCAAGCATTCTCGTAAAGTTTCAAGTCAATACCTAAATCAATTCTCGAGATACACTATTTTGATAGTGTGCATGCATCTAGTGTCTTTTGATTTGGTTGAATTTTCCCCTCAATATTGTAAATTGAATAATGTGGTAGTAGTAGTGGTGGTTAGTTGTAGCAGTATTGGTAGTATGGAAATATTGCCCTTTTGATCACATCTCTTATCATATCCTGAATTTTCGAAATTAATATACTCAGTTATTCCTGTTACATCCTTTTGACATTCCGTATACACATAACGTGTTTTGATTTAGCTCAACACTCTCTTCAACATTCTCTGAAAGGATCACCTGAAAGTCCTTCGTCTTCCTTGAAATTAAAGTTCAAACATGTATACCTTTCTCAATAACATATACCATGTGTAAACAATGAACAAATTTCCTAACTTACAGACCTTTTCCTAAGGATTGCCCGGAAGTAAACATCCTCAAAGACATTATTACTGGACCTTTTAATGAGAGTGAACAAAACAGATCCCTTAAAATTTTTATCCGACATGTTTTGGGGAGTGACAGGCTTATGGGAGAGGGGGGGGGAGGGCAGCTGATTGCCCTCCATTACTTTTTGACTCCTAACAAGGGCGCTAAAACTTCTGACTTCCAATCAAATGAGGTCCATCCGATTAAAGGTTTATACGACCACACGTTCCATAAAAACCTTAAATTCACGGGATACAACTTAAAATCCTTGCCCATGGGCTCTGGGCGATTGTGTCCGCCTTAAAGACATTGTTACATGATTTTTGGACTATTGGTAAAAACATGGCTCTGTTATAATTTCATTTGAATGCCTTTTGGGAAAAGAGGATGTAATAGGAAAGGGGGTGGCTGGTTGCTCTCCTTCATGTTTGAATCTAAGGAAACTAGAACTATACATTTTCAACCAAATGAGCCTCTTCTAAAGTTCAGACGACCACCCCTTTCATGAAAACCTTTTAGGCCCCTGTGGCATAACTTACAACCCTTACCCCCAAGCTCTGGGGTATTATGTCAGCCCAAATGCCTTATTGTATGATTGTTGGAATATTTTTAAATAAATGACTATCTTCAAATTTCTATTGGGTGCATTTGTTAGAAATACGACGTGGGAGGAAGGCACCCTCTGATCACTTTGACTCATAAAAAAGGCATAAGCGAATCTGATTTCCAATCCAATAAGCCCCCTAAAGAGTTTTTGCGACCACACTTTCCATATAAACTTTATATGCCATCGGGGCATAAATTACAACGCTTTTAACTCCCAGGGAGTGCTGCGGGGGCAAGTGAGAATCAAACTTTAAATTGGGAAAGTGGACAGAGGAGGAGGGTTCGAAAAATTGATCTCTTGTCAAATTTTTGGCACAATTAGCCACTCATAGGGTAGAATCTATTACCTGACGAAGTAGATATGTAGATTGAAAGGAACTACATGTTCTCAGGTTGTCAAAATAGAGCTTTTACGCTGTCTAAGGAACAGCTTGGGATCGATCTCAAACTCTAAGAGGGTGTTGGGGGGCAATGATTTTTAACGACTGGTTGGTCATTTTCGCCGACTGAATTGGTGATATTACAATTAAAATTACTTAAATTTATAGTTTTTTACCAACTGATAGTATTATATTTTCACTGATTTTTTTTAATATAATTCCATCATATTATTCACCCCCCATTTCCAAAAAAATAGAGGCTCTTCATGCCACTATTTTATATCTCGAGATCGACAGGTGGGAATCAATCTGAAACTTTCATAGTGTTTGGGGTGTTGTGGAGGAGGCAAGGGGATTTCATATGTTGTGCTTGAAGGGAAGAAGTATGGAGGAACAAACAATGTGTCGCTTATCCACCCAATATGTTTGTCCCTACTAGCCTCAGTGAAGCCTTAAATCTATTCATGGTGAGGCAGTAAGGTAAATAAAAAGTCAGGATCTGGGCTATCTAAATACCGCATCTATAATGTCTTAAGAACGGCTGGGGAAATGAAAAAATTTTTAAAAAATTTTGGGGAGGAAAAGCTGAACTCAAATATTAAGTTTTGGGAAAGAGATACGAGTGTCATAACACTATTGTCCCCTAAATATTGGTTCAGCCGAAAAAAGACAATCCCCCCTTTTTTTACGCTTCAAAATTACATCCAAATTTATTGGTCACGGGAACACCTATGCAGAGAAAAAACTTGAAAAAAGACCACCGCGCCAGAAAATGGCTAAAACCTCTTTATCTAATTAACTCGGATTCGCAACACTTTTGTTTGGTCCAGTTACTTGATTTTAAATGCCTTACACAGCATGTGGGAAGACCTCAAAGGAAACAATAATAATTTGTATATTGGTTGAATCGGAATCTGACACCTGAATCTGGGCCAGTAATGTAGTTTTTGCTCAGATTGGCTAGGTCAATGTCAAGTAATTTAAACTTGAGGCGACAAAAGTCGCTATAAATGGATAAATGAAACCCAAAAGAATCAGCAATTAAAATGAATAATTGCTAACATAAAGATCGCTATCGCTATACATGAACAAGCGGGTCCTAAAACAGAAAGAATTTAAAATGAAAGATAAAGTTCGGCAAAAAAATTACAGAAACTTCCATGAATTGATATCTTTATATATTATAAACAATCAGTCTACTTTTATTTGTTTTTCTTTGAATCTCGATTATTATAGTGATTTTGTTCCTTTTTCTGACAATCAAAAACCAAACTATTCAGAGTACAAAGCATCCTCAATAAAATGTGCATGAAATACAAGCCGTTTAGAGGGTTTGAGAGGGGGTGAGGTAGTAACATTCTTATTGGTAAACTCAGATTAGCCTTATGATTTTTTTTTTGTGCTGACAAATAAATACACACTGCTCGAAAGAAGATTCTTTTCAGCAGACTCTGGTCTTTAGTAGATTTAACAAACCCTATGTCTTCATTTTTGGAAAGAAAATATCCATATAATAATAAAGATTACAGTAAATAACTAATGAAAGTAGACTTATTATTTAATATATAACGATATCAATTTTCGGATGTCTCTGCAAGTTTTGATTTTTCAATGTCACATTTATAAAAGAGAAAATGTTTAAAATATATTTTGCTTTCAGTAAGGCGCAAGCAACGCTCTAGCCATTAGAAAGATTACAAGACGGTAGACCTACTCCTGTTTTGAGGCAATTTCAGTACATTTAAGCTTGACTTGATTATTCGTTTTAGAGTTCGTTTAATCATCTATAGCAGCAAGTATTAACGGTTTGGTGCGATCATTCACTTTAGTTTCTGTTCGTTTTGTTTCTCTTAATTAGTGATAGTAATTTCTGTCCGTTTTAAGTTTGAATTGTTATATGACTTGATTTCTGTTCGTCTTAGGCTTTAATAACTTATCTACTTAGTTTCTCCAGAGCCATCGGTGGCGCATAGGGCATCGACAAAGCCTCTCAATTCGTCCCACATTGATGCTGCAGCGATGACGTCTTCCCATTCAGGTAGTAGTGAGGTACCAGCCGTCCTCAGATGTCGGTCCATATGTTCGTCTCAATGTATTTTTGGGGCGGTCTCGCTTTCTTCTACCGCCTGGCTTCCATTCATGGGTTATACGAAGAATGTGTCCCAGGTATGTCCACTGCCTTCTTTTCAGTAACTCAATGACTGGAGGTTGACCTGTTTTTCTGCGTATTTCTGCATTTGTAATTATTTGTTGCCAGCTTGTATTCAAGATTCTTCTGAGGCTCATATTTTCAAATGCAAGGATCCTTTTTCAAGCTGGGTGTTTATTTTCCAACATTCACTTAAGTAAAGGAGAATTGAAATTACGTTGCTGTTGAAGAGTCGAAGCTTCAGTCGCATTGAATATTTGTTGCTTCTCCAAATAGGCTTCAATCTATTGAAGGCACCTGTAGCTTGTCCAGTTCTACGTTTAATCTCGGTCGAAATCTCTCATCACAATCAATCCAGCTACCCAGGTACTTGAACTCCTGGACCTGTTCTAGATCCTTGTTTTTGCAATGAAGAACAAGTGGCGAGCTTGTGATGGCCATGCTCTTCGATTTGTCAATGTTTATATTTAGCCCGATATTCTTTGCATTCTCAGTGGTAGTGTCAAGTAGCTGCTGCAACCGTTGTTTAGACTCTTCGAGGAGGACAACGTCGTCCGCGAAGTCCAGATCGAACAGTTGCTTGTTGCTCATTTTTATCCCGTAACCCGATGCGAATCTCAGGGCATAATCCATTATAATTATAAAGAGCATGGGAGAAAGTACACACCCTTGACGAACACCACACATGATCTTGAAAAATATGGTTGTACTGTATTCGGTCTTTACGCAATATTCCGATTCGAGACTCTCCACAAGCAATCACGGTCAAATGAGTCAAATGCCTTTTCAAAGTCAATGATTAGGAGGTAGAGCTTCTTATTCCATTCTTTTGATTCTTCAACAAACTTTCTCAGTTCAAATATTAGATCAGAACATGATCTCCCAGTTTTGAAACCATGCTTCTCTTCTCGTAGAGTTGCGTCTAGTGCTTTTCGCAGACGGTGCAAAATGACGGAGGCTAATAGGTTGGATGAAACAGGGAGAAGATTGATGTCTCTCCAGTTACGGCAGTTCATCAATTCTCCCTTTTTGAAGAGTTTGACTATAATATCTCTGCTCCAATCTCTTGGGATCCTCCCAAAGGTCCATATTTTGGTGAAGCGGGAGAGCCAAATGAATATGAATGAGTATGATATGATATGAATGAGTAAAAAATTATATGAATGAGTAAAAATTTCTGTTTGTTTTAAGCTTTAGAGTTTCTTCGTACTTCGAGTTAAAAAACTTTTTTCTATCATAATCACTTAGTTTTAAGAAGTTTAAAATAGTGATGTTAGATTACATGTCTTTATTAGATGCTAGATTTTTAACCTCTTCCGATGACCTGATTGCTGCGTCAAACCGTTACCCATCTTATCATTTATCCCAAGTTACTACTGAAAATTGTTGCTGAAATTCATTTTTCTTCAAAATCTCAAAATTAAGTTCTCCAAATTGTTCATTTGGCATTGAAGAAACAGTGAACCATGTATTATTTGAACGTTGAATGTGTGGATGTCCTAGGATGAATCTAGATTTAAATCTGAAACCATGTTTCTCTTCTCGTAGAGTTGCGTCTAGTGCTTTTCGCAGACGCTGCAAAATGACGGAGGCTAATAGTTTGGATAAGACAGGGAGGAGATTGATGCCTCTCCAGTTATGGCAGTTCATCAAGTCTCCCTTTTTGAAGTTTGACTATTATACCTCTACTCCAATCTCTTGGGATCCTCTCTAAGGTCCATATTTTGGTGAAGAGGGAGAGCCAAATGGTACTAATTGAGTACTTCAGCATTTCTACTGGAATGCCATCAATACACGGGTCTCGTCCATTTTTCAACTTCTTAGCTGCATGCATAATCTCCTCAGCACTCAGAGGATCTGTATTGATGTCTAATTTCATAGAAGGGATACCAGGTACATTTGCTCGGTCACAGGTTCTCGGTCTGTTCAAGTATCTCGAAATGGGATGCCCATCTCCCGTCAACTTTTTTTGTATCAGATATGATTAATCCATTTTCGTCCTTGACAAGGGTGATTCGGCTGCTTTATTTCCTACCATCTCATTTGTCAATCGGTAGACAGTCTTGGAGTCACCCTTCCTAGCTGCTTCTTCAGCTAAAGCTGCTTTCTTTTCAAGGAACTGCCTCTTGTCATTTTTTGCACTCTTTTTTACCTCTTTATCTTTTTTTGTGAAATTGTTTTGTTACCAGCTCTGAACTCCTTGTAGTAGCAATGAACATGACCTGCTTGAGTGCCTTTCGTTCGTCAATCACTTTATTAAGACTTTAATAAGGCTCTTCACTTTTATTTGAAAAATTTACTTTATTGGAAACATTCTGTAGATTAAAAAAAAAAAAAAAACTGAGTAAGGTCTTCACTCTATTGTTTTGTATACGGAACTGTTTGGGTTTTCATTCTCCTGTCGAGTTATATGCCATGGTTTTGAACTTAGTTTGATGATCGAATTCAAAGCACCCTCTCTTGTCGTCTGTTACTAATTTTGACACGAATCTTGGCTCCCTCACTGCCATTCTGCGCAAACCGTTCAAATGATCCACTTTTCGTTCAGTCATAAGAAAGTAGGGCACAAATTAGGCACATAAATTCAGATTAAGTACAAACGTGAATAAATTATGGTTTTAGAGACAGAGTAAGCTCCTCGATCTGTCTCATTGACACACAGCGATTCTTTCGCAGGATTTTAACTACTTTTTGCATATTATCCTCATTTAGTGTTCTTTTCAATGAGCCTGACTACTGATCGTCTTTTATGCTCTCCTGGCCGTTGTGAAATTCTGCAAATCAAACAGTTTATGGTAACGAACTGTAATAAGGAGCGACCCGGCTCAATACTAACCGAAACTTTAAAAAACGGAATTTTGATACCAATAGTTACATCAAAAGAATCGCCTTTATCACGGATCCGAGTTTATTTGTTTGTTTTTTTCTTAGGGGTGATCGTATTGACCCAGTGGTCCTAGAATGTCGCGAGAGGGCTCATTCTAACGGAAATTAAAAGTTCTAGTGCCATTTTTAGTGACTGAGAAACTGGAGGGCACCTAGCCCCCTCCCACGCACAGTTTTCCCCAAAGTCACCGGATCAAAATTTTGAGATATCCATTCTGTTCAACTTAGTCAAAAGCCTAATAACTATGTCTTTGGGGACGACTTAATCCCCCAGAGTCCCCGGGGAAGGGGCTGCAAGTTACAAACTATGACCATTGTTTGCATATAGTAACTGTTATTATGAAAAGTATGCAGACGCTTTCAGGGGGACTATTTCGCGTTGGGGTGGGTCAGGGAGAGGGGATTAGGTGGGAGGATCTTTCTTTGGAGGAACTTATCATGAGGGAAGAGAATTTCCATGAAGGGGGCGCAAGATTTTCTAGCATTATTAAAAAAAGGAGAAAATAATTAATTTGTTTCAACTGGAAATAATGAGCAGCCTTAAAACTTAAAACGAACATAAAATATTACGTACATAGGGTATTTAGTCTTCTCCGCAATACCTTGCTCTTTATGCTAAAGTATTTTTAGTAATTTCAGCTATAAATTCTACGGCATATGTGATTCAGGAGCACTTTTAAAGATTTGGGACAAAATTCAAGCTTTGGTGTAAAGAGCGATGTATTGGGGGGGAGCTCCTTCATATACGTAATGAAAATACACAAATATAGAAGTTCATTATGTAAGTTTATTCGTAAGGTACGTATGTTTATTACTAACAAAAACGTTCGTAAAAAAAAAAAACAAAAAAAAAATCTAGTTGCATTTTTAAGTAACCAAAAAATTGGAGGGCAACTAGGCCTCCTCTCCCATCCCTTTTTTTTTATCAAAATCGTCCGATCAAAACTATGAGAAAGCCATTTAGCAAAAAAAAAATTAATATGCAAATTTCGTCGCCAAAATCAAAGAATGCATTAATTCAAAAATAATCAGAAATTAAATAAAAAAACAGGCTTTTTTTTAACTGCAAGTAAAGAGCGACATTGAAACTCAAGATGAACAGAATTTATTCCGTATATGAAAGGGGTTGTCCCCTACTCAACGCCTTGCTCTTTACGCTAAAGTTTTTTTATTGTTTTAAAAAGTAGAGTCGTGACAAAGAGTCAAACTTTAGCGTAAAGAGCGGGGCGTTGAGGAGGGGACAACCCCTTTCATATACAGAATAATTTCTGTTCGTTTGAATTTACTGTCACTCCTTACTTACAGAAAAAAAACTTGTTTTTTTTATTTAATCACCTAAAACGAGTCACGAATTTATGATCCCACTGCTGTAAACAATTTGAATCAAAAAGAAGGTTTCAGTGGCGGTCTTGCCCACCTAAATGTTCATTTGTAGTTTTCAAAATGTTCTTGAAACAAACGTTTAAGCGACACTGATAGTTCAAGGCCAATAGGTAGTGCACCAGACACCGGAGAGAGTTTTGGTTAGCAAATAACTAAGAAGTAGCGCAACATAAAACACTAATTAATCTGTATATGATACAACAGGCAGCTTGGAGGTAGAGCCAGTCACCATTTTAAAGTGACACACCTTGTTTGCAAGCCTTAGGGCCAAGGGGAACCCAGGTTTGCAAGCGCTTTGTGTATTTATCTGTTAGCCAGTTCCCAATCGGGAAATTGGATCTATAAATTAGACAATAACTGGTTTTTTGCTGTTTGTATACGGAGACAATTAGATTCGGCTCAGTGGAAAACTACATTGTAGCTATATTTTAATAAGTATTTAGTTGATGTTTTGGTTAGGTATGGTTACTTTTTACAGGAAGCCCCACTACACTTACCCCCTCAAATGTGCAAATATACAGCCCAAATTATTTATATATATATATATATATATATATATATATATATATATATATATATATATATATATATATATATATATATATATATATATATATATACCCTGTCTATCTCCCAAGCATCTCAGTTGCTTCAGCCCCGTACCTGTAGATACTAGTTTATTGAGTATGTACTGGCTAACCGATAATTACCACATATTCATCCACGGACAAATATCAGCCACCCTAAAAAGGGCCAAAACCTT
The DNA here is from genome assembly GCF_032884065.1 of Artemia franciscana. Taxonomy (NCBI): domain Eukaryota; kingdom Metazoa; phylum Arthropoda; class Branchiopoda; order Anostraca; family Artemiidae; genus Artemia; species Artemia franciscana. Next base: position 37,107,608 of record NC_088864.1, on the reverse strand, counting down.
TTTCTTAACAGCTTGAACTTTATGTCAGTAAATCCCTGGGTCAAGCCAATCCCAGAATAAAAAAACTGAAAAATGAATTTGGTTTCTCTGAAAATTGGCCTTTTTTACGGAGTATTTTGGTTAAGCCCGGACCAAAAGCAGCAGAAGGACTCGGAATATTTTGATTATCCCAGACCAAAAGGCTAAAAGACCTATGACGCCTGATAAGGGACTCAAAATTATTTTCTTATCTGATTGGCTTGAAAGTTACAGGAGGATACCCTGTTTCCAGGGTATCCCTGTTTCCAGGGTGAATGAAGAAAACCGATAAAAAAAATATATCTTTTCTTTGGCGCCACTGAAGTCCCCTCCTCTAACTCAGACATTTATTTAGGGGTACAATTTTTCAGGATGAGTATGTCGAACCAATGATTGCAGAACATATATAAAAAGGCACACTTAAAGATATTTTATGTTCCAGTTCATTTTTTGAGTAGGACCTAGATTTCATCTCAATAGACTATCGTTTCCCCAATTTCGGCAAAATATAGCCGAAATTTCCAGCTATTTCAAGATCGAGAGTCAGGAATTATGAATTCCAGATTACTGTTCAAGGTACCAAAAACTAAACTTAACCCATATTTTCAGATTTTTCAAAACATAAAATATGTTTGGCAGCACTTTTTTACACAAAATTAACAAAAGTATAAAAAAGGAAGAAATGAAAAAACTAGACTTGAGTAGTATTAACATCTACTTCTTCCAAGTTACCTGAAAGATAAAAACACAGTAAACATGAATAAGACAATGTTAGTCCCTTTATTGATACGAGTTCTAATAACATGCACTCAAGTTAGGTCATACCCTTACATGATTATCCAGACCCAAGAAAAACAATAGTCAAAACGCAAAACAAAGTCTAAAGAACAGTCAAGAACGAGCAAGGCATGATCAATAGGTGAAACAGGTTTAAGAGGAGAGGGGGAATGTTGACTTTCATACTAATAATTACCCTGAATATGATATTAAAGATGAAAGTAATTAAAACATTTTTGTTCGAAAACATGAATCTCTTTTGAATGATTTTCACAATCACTTCCAGCTTAACTTTCTCCCAGCCCAAACACCTACATCCAGTAGCCAAGGGTAAAGAATTGTTTTCTAGAGCTGCTTTCTATTGTTCAACTTTTTAGAATATTTCGTTTGAGCATACAAGTTCGCTCTAATTCTAGGAAGCAGTTGTAAGCAATGCGCCTACTTTGTGCCTAACTTAATTAAATTTAACAAAAAAAAAAAAAACTGTTAAAACTGAATCTCTACCTTACCTTAAAAATGGACAAATAGTGAGAGTTAGCAATTCATAGACCTTGGTATATTGCCTACAATTGCTTACCAGCATAAAAGAAGACTTATCTACCCATAATAACATCCTAAAAAGTTGAATTAAAGGAAGTGGATCTGTAGAAAATAAAAAGTGAAAACTATGAAACACTATATATAAATATGAAAAGAGTAATATTACCATTAAAAGTCACTGAAAATAAAGCTCCTGGTAGAATTCCTCCCCCTCAGCACCAACAATAAAGGCACCGACAATGGCATATTCCTGGAAATCAACAGGAATTATAAGTCAATTTTTACCTCCCCTTTCCCTAGAACTCATCCTGTATTGATCTGAAGGATCAATGAGAGTTAGGATGCTTTGGCATTAACATAAGCTCCTTGAGGCATCTGCCTTTATACCCAACACCTGCTAAATGATCTACACCCACACCTTCATAATAACTGATACGACCTTATACTTCATTGCAAATAATTTTATGAACCATGATGCAATTTAATTTAGTTCAGTTAAGCCTTAAAAAAGATAACAGAAACCTTCTTCTGCAATAAGAAAGGAGGTATCAATCCGCAGAAACCTTATTCAGGTTTACATAAATGACAGAAAATATAGAGATTAATCCTACCCATACCCCTCCCCCTACCTAGGATTAATAACTAACTATGATTAATTCCTACTCTTAGGCACCCAGAATTTAATGGCGCAATTTTCAAAATCAGGTGACTCTTAGTGGACATTTTTCTTAAATTATGCAAATTTACCTATGTTACTAACTTTTATGGGCACCTTTAAACTTAATAGCTTTTACATATTTGGAATCAGAATAAAGTAAAAAATTATTTCGACGGAAATAATGGTTCAATTCAGCTCTATTATAGTTAACGAGCGATTCATGGCTGAGATGTTAGTTTTGATCTAACTTTTCTCCAAAACTCTAAGATTCCGGTAAAATACTTTTACAGCAAGCTTCAAAAATGAAAAAAAAAAAAAAAACAAACAACAAATGTACATGTTTCTTGCTTTTAAAGTAACAGAATAAGTACAACAATTCTTTAAAGACATAAGCTCTATCGCTGACCGTCCCAGTTTGTTTACACGAGTAAGACCCAGAAGGAATTCTAAGCCAAACATAGCCACTCCTAGGCTTAATTATCTAAGTCCCCAGCCTGATATAGCTTAGCTAACCCAGTATCTTTGCTCGGCTCAGTTGACTGGCTCCACCGATTACGGTTGAGATTCAAATCAAACAGTTCGTGGTAACGAACTGTAGTAAGGAGCGACCTGGCTCAATAGTAACCAAAACTCTAAAAATGGAATTTTGACACCAATAGCTACATCAAAAGAATCGCATTTTAATGATTTTAATTTGATTTTAAATATATAAGTTTAATCAAGTTTAGTCTTACCCATCAAAAGTTACAAGCCTGAGAAAATTTGCGTTATTTTAAAAAATAGGGGGAAACACCCCCTAAAAGTCATAGAATCTTAGCGAAAATTACACCATCAGATTCAGCGTATCAGAGAACCCTACAGTAGAAGTTTCAAGCTCCTATCTACAAAAATATGGAATTTTGTATATTTTGCCAGAAGGCAGATCACGGATGCGTGTTTATTTATTTGTTTGTTTTTTTTTTTTGCTTTTTTTTCTTTTTCCCAGGGGTGTATCGACCCAGTTGTCCTAGAATGTTGCAAGAGGGCTCATTCTAACGGAAATGAAAAGTTCTAGTGCCCTTTTTAAGTGACCTAAAAAATTGGAGGGCACCTCCCACGCTAATTATTTTCCCAAAGTCAATGGATCAAAATTCTGAGATAGCCATTTTATTCAGCGTAGTCGAAAAACCTTATAACTATGTCTTTGGGGACGATTTACTCCCCCACAGTCCCCGTGGGAGGGGCTACTAGTTACAAACTTTGACCAGTGCTTACATATAGTAATGGTTATTGGGAAGTGTACAGGTGTTTTCGGAGGATTTTTTGGTTGGGGGAGGGGTTGAGAAGAGGGGGATATGCTGGGGGAAGTTTCCATCGACAAATTTGTCATGGGGATTATTAAAAAAAAAACAAAAAAAAACACTGAAAAAATAAATAGGAAAAAGTTTTTTCAGCTGGAAGTGAGGAGCAGCATCAAAACTTGAAACGAACAGAAATTATTACCCATATGAGGGGCTCACCTTCTCCTAGTACCTCGCACTTTACGCTAAAGTATTTTTAGTAATGTCAACTATTTATTCTACGGCTTTTGTGATTCAGGGGGTCAGAATTGGGACAAAATTTAATATTTAGTGTAAAGAGAGAGGTACTGACGAGGGGGCGAACCCTCTCATATATGTAATAAAAACATGAGAATAAAAAGTTCTTTACGCAAGCTAGTTTAAAAGTTACGTATATCTTTTACTAATAAAAAGATTCGGAAAAAATTTAAAGTTCTAGTTGCCTTTTTAATTAACCAAAAAGGTGGAGGGCAACTAGGCTTCCTCCCCCGCTCTTTTTTTTCAAAATCATTCGATCACAATTATGAGAAAGCCATTTAGCCAAAAATAAATAAATATGCAAGTTTCGTTTTAATTATTCCTCTGCGGAGAGCCAAAATCAAAACATGCATTGATTAAAAAACGTTCAGAAATTAAATAAAAAAAACAAGTATTTTCAACTGAAAGTAAGGAGCGACATTAAAACTTAAAACGAATAAAAATTACCTCGTATATAAAAGGGGCTATTTCCTCATCAACGCCCCGCTCTTTACGCTAAAGTTTTTTACTGTTTTAGAAAGAAGAGTTGAGAGAAAGAGTCAACCTTTAGCGTAAAGAGCGGGGCGTTGATGAGAAAGCAGCCCCTTTTATATAAGAAGTAATATCTGTTCGTTTTAAGTTTTAATGTCGCTCCTTACTTTCAGTTGAAAAAACTTGTTTTTTTTATTTAATTACTTTTAAATTCAAGAAATATTTATGACTAAAACTCACCCAAGACTTCTAAGACGAGAGCGTCAATATAATCTTTACTGTTCTTATCTGGCCTATACCCAGCTTCAATTCGAAGCTGAAAATCAGGTCCATATTCTTCAAAAAAATCGTGTTCTGGAATGTCAACATCTAGTTTCTGTCCTGTAACCAGTGCTGTTAGATTAGTCCAACAGCGAGCAGTATTGGCTTTGTTATAACCACCTAAAACAAAAGATGCTTTTCTGTTTCAATTCCTCTAAGTCTCGGTGAAGCTTATATTTCAAGTTCATTGTGAATTCACTAATTGTAATTGATGAATGAGTGTATTATTAAAAATATTTTTTTTCAAATGATTTGAGATATATAGGCCAAACACTGACTGATGGGAGTGGTTGGCAACTCTACGGAGGGAAGTACTATAATTTATTAAATACGTTTTAATTTCAATCTGTGGAATTTCAGTAATATGCTACACAAGCAACATAAGCCTTCAAGAGCTAAATCCAAAATGTAAAATCTAGATGACTACATGCAAAAACAAGCTACAGCCATAATGTAGATGAGCTCTGTGCAAAGTGAACTAAGTCTAGACCCGATAAAAGCAAGCTATTTCCAAACTCGTTACATAGACATGCTGAGTCCTGCTGCAATCTACATGCAATCCAAGTCCAGTCCTCTGAATACTTTTCGTGCTGACTGAAATTAAAGACCCCGAACAGAATACTTCTCAGTGCCTTCCATTCAAATGTCACATTATGCATATCCACATTTTCTGGTTATAATTATCCTACAACGTCCATTCGGTAAGTTAATAATCCTAACTTAATTTTCAAATACTTTTGGATTTAAAATTACAATCGTTGTTTCACATGTGGGGAAAACCTTCTAGTGGGAATTGTGGGGAGGGGGGATTTTTCCGTAGAAAAATTATTGGGTGGGTCCAGGGGAAAACTATGGAGAACGATAAATTTTCCAGAAGAGAAATTTCTGCACGGTGGGGAGAGAATTTCCTTCAGGGATTTTCCGCACAGGTGGGGGATTTTCCGCTGAAGAAGGGTTTCCAACATAGAGGGATCGTCCGAGGAGGAATCTTTTAAATATTTTTGAATTTAAAATATGATTGTTATTAACATGCGGGGAATTTTCTTCAGGAAGGGTTATTTTCCACGGAGGAAGTTTTCCATTGGGAATTTCCCGTGGACTGGAAGTTTTCCATAGTTGAAAATTTTCTGCAGGAGAATTTTTCAGGGGTAATTTATCAAATACTTTTAATCTAAAAATAAGATTGTTATTAATATGCTGGCGGGGGGGGGGGGTATTTTCCGCTGGAGAATTTTGCAATAAGGGGATTTTCGACAGGGAAAAATTTTCGGGTGAATTTCCCACGGAGGGACAATTTTCTTGAATTTCCATCCTTTTGAAATCACAGCAACGCGCGACGGCTAAGCTAGTAACATTAATAAATCTCAAATGTCTGAGACTTCCAGGGATGAATTTCATTATACAGTCAGTCTACTTTCATTAATCCTTTTCAGTAATCTTGATCAATATAATGGTTTTCTTTCCTTTTTATGTTGATTTCATGACAAATAAAAACACACTGCTCTGAATAAAACTGTTTTCAGTAAAGGTCAAGTGATGCTCGGGCAATTCTAAATATTAGAGCATGTTAGCCCTGGTCTTGTTTGTGGAAATCTCTGTTCGTTTTAAGCTTGACTTTTAAGTCTTGAGCTTATCATTTTTAACTTTTGAGTCTTTGGATTAATGCAGCTCTTTAATTTTTTTTTATGAAACTTATTCCGTTAAAGGTTTTTTTAACGAATACAGAAAAGAAATGAATATTGGCTTTGAATAAATCTATTTGATAATTTCAGTTCAATTTCACAATCCACGAAGAATACTCTTTGTTACTATTTTTAATTTTGATTCCTGCCCATTTATAAGTGTTAATACCTAAATAAAACTTTGAAACACACTGACTTGTAAATTTTGAAGCAATCTGTTTAGTTATCTGAATTGATATTTTAAGTTGGCTAATAAATAAATGGGTTACAAACTTATTTTTGATAGATTCAAAAGGGAAGGATTTGAAAGAAAATAGACAAAAATTCATTGCATATCAGATTAATGAAAAAAAAATCATTCTTTCATGTATCAATACAATCGAGTAATAAAAAAAGGCATAAAAATAGAGTTTCAGAGAGTTTGAGAAGCATTAAATTTTACCGAAAAAGAAAAGAAATGTTCAAGTTTAGGTCATCATGAGCAAAGGGCAACATATTACTTTGGCCTTCGGCTGTATAATTAATTAAAGTATACACACATACGTCTAGCCAGAAAAAACAGTCATCAAAATTTTAGCCTACAAATCTGCAATCACAAATTTTATTGTAATTTTCACTCTTTACTTTCCTTTATTTTTTTTATTTAATTTAATAAATTGAAAGATCCGATAGTAACAATGTTTTCCTGTAAATAATATGTGCTTTGAAATGACCGACTGAAACAATTCAGAAGCAAAGAGATCGCGTGTTGCGTTCTGTAGAGAACCACCGGATAAACGGTCACGCAAAAAGTTTTCAGTCTCCTCCTTTACTAGTTTCAAGAGATCTTTGGAAATATTTATTTCGTAAGCCAGGGAGTGCAAGATTGGGCAATCATCTCCACCCTAGGCAATTAACAGTCCCTCGTAGAATTTACTTTTTCATAGATTTTAATTAAAGTATACACACATACGTCTAGCCAGAAAAAACAGTCGTCAAAATTTTAGCCTACGAATCTGCAATCCGTTGAATAAAAGGTGATCAAAATTATTGATGGCTCCCCTTCCCTCTCGAAATCCTTGACCCATCATTGGTTATATTCATATAAGGAATAATAACGAAGCAAATTGAGAGGTCTTAACAAAATAAGCCAACCATTGCCACAAATATCTTGCCTTAGCGTTCTAATATTTGGCTTTATAATGCCAGGGCAATAAAAAACAAACTTCGATTAATAACTTTTAAACCTAACAATCACTAATCTGCTCAGTTTTGATTTATGGATATAATTATTTTCTTTCTCAAATGCAGTTATTACGTTCTACTGCCAAGAAAAATATGTAATGTATCCAAAGAGAGAATGTTTTGTTGCACTAATTTATGGCTATCATGTTAATAAACAAGGATAGGATCTACATTTGTTTCAAACTTGCACTAATCATCGCTGGTATTTGTTGCTATTATTTTATGAGTCAGGCAAGAGAAAAATAATTAGACTTAAAAAAGCATCGTCTACAAATGCATGTTCATCTAATTATGCTGGAGCATCACGGATTGACTAGTTTCAAGGGGTATTGCGAAGATGATTATTATGTAGTGAAGGCACTACTGAGGCAACTCTGATATGTGTAAACAGGTCAATAAAATATAAGTCCTTTATAATCGTGATACAAGAAACAGTGAGGGAAAAAATACCGAAAAATTCTCGAACCACTGCACCCACCTCTTGACGCTCCCTTTTGCATTTTTTTTTTCAAAATTCGACCTATTAATCCAGAAACCATTTAAATCATTCTTAACACAATTAAATAAACAAAAACAAGTTTTTTCAACTGAAAATAAGGGGCAGTATTAAACTTAAAACGAATAGAAATTATTCCGTATATCAGATGGTGGGGTGCCCCCTCCTAAACCACCCGCTAATTCAGCATCCCTTGTGTTTTACAAATCGTTCTTAAAAAAATGGGACAAGAGTCAAACTTTTTCCAACTGTTTACACCCAATCAGAGTTTAATTAGATGAAACAGGCCTGGCTTTTCGCTAAAAACCTGGTGAAGGAGGTGCCCAAAGGGTCCTATACCAAATTTTTTCCTCAAATCGTAGATTTAAATTTTTTGCATGATTCTGTTATTTAAAAGGTTTAAAATTCCTTCAAAAGATGCTTTATTGGTGCAAAACAAGGTAAAGTTCAGATAAAATGTATAAATAAACCAAATCCAGAATTCGGAGCAAAAACAAGCAAAGTCCCAACTAGGTGAAAAACAAACCCAGGTCTAGACTACATAGAAAGGACTGTTCCAGCGCAATATTAACATGGGTTCTGAATAAATGCAAAAGCAAGTAAAGTCTAGGCTATAGACGACGAAAGAGCAAAAAAGCTATTATCTGACTCGATAAAAACCGATGTAAATCCTGACCCGGCGCATATTCGAACAAAGTCCAGGCTACAGAATGTCCTGATTAGAATTTCCTGATTAGAATAAAAAATGAGCTAAGGCCTGAATTGGGGTAACGAAGAGTTAGTCACAGCTATAATCTATACTCCTTTACGTTATTTTTTTTAGCAGAACTATAACCTGTAGCCCCTTAGTTAGATCGCTAAAATTGGACTTTAGAGGCTTACCTCTGCAACAGCTCTTTTAAACAAGAAAAGGAAAAATAAGTTAACAAATATATAACAATAAAACCGATTAACATTTCTTAAGAACCAAACAGGCGGCTTGAATAATCATTGGAGCAATCGATCTAGCTTTCTTGAATAACCGAATGTCATTACTTTCAAAAATGTAACTTGACACATTTTTAATTATTACAGCCAACTCGACCAAGGTAAATCCCGAATTCTCTTCTACAGAAGGTTAGTTATCCTAATTACCTAAGTGTCAGATGGAACCTGATAATTAAGCCTTGTTTTCGTATGATTTTTTTTTTCAAGCGAAGTCGGCCGAGTGACAACAGCTTATTGTTCACCAAATTTAACCTTTCCTCAACGGAAGCCACTTCGAACGTGGCTAATTGGCCTTTTGCCCCTTAAAAAGCACTAATGGAGACTGATGCTGCTAAAAAAATAAAAAAAAACAGTAATTTTGACTGGAAAAAACCATAAGTAACAAATAATCTCCAAAAATGTACATGCAGAATACTTCAAATAACCCTCATGGAAATTATTGGAACTCTCATATAAATTCTGTACTTCATTTTCCGCTTTATTTTAAAGGAAATGATCAACTTCTTTCGCTTTTCAGACGGACACTGCTGTTTCTATTTTTCCAATCCAGACTTCTTCCAAAACTGTGTATTTTTTCTATTGGAAAATAATAAACAGATCCATTAAACGGGGTTAAAGATTGGGCTCGAATGTCGTTTCAGTACATTAGCATCTTGAACAAACTTGTTGAGCGACTAAACTCACAAGAAAATTATTTTTCTAAAATAAATCAGTTATAAACTACCAAGTCAAATAAAATTAATAAGAAAAAAAAACAACAAAATTATAGACACAGAAATCGCGTACAAAAAGAAAACACGAACAGACTATTAAGTGTCCTGTATATGAACTATAGTTGAATATAAATTAAACAGCAAAACGCATTCACAAAACAAGATTCATAAACAAATTATAATCATCTCTGTTGTGCCAAGTAGCACTTAAATCAAAAGGGAAACCGTGATAATAGTAACTCCGATTTAAATTTAGATTCATCCTAGGACATCCATACATTCAACATTCAAATAATACATGTTTCTGTTTCTTCAATGCCACATGAACAATTTGGAGAACTTAATTTTGAGATTTTGAAGAAAAATGAGTTTCAGCAACAATTTTCAGTAATAACCTGGGATAAATGATAAGATGGGTAACGGCTTGACGCAGCAATCAGGTCATAAGAAGAGGTTAAAAATCTAGCATCTAATGGAAGACATGTATTCTAACATCAGTATTTTAAACCTCTTAAACCTAAGTGATTATGATAGAAATTTTTTTTAACTGGAAGTACGAAGAAGCCCTAAAGCTTAAAACAAACAGAAAATTTTCCGTATATCAGGGAAGCTGTCCCCTTCTCAATACCGTTTTAGTACTTAATAAAGAATCTTATTCTAATTTAACGACCCTCGTGTTTCAGGAGTCGTCCTGAAAGAATTGTGACAAAAATTAAATTTTTGGCGTAAAGACCTAGGTATTTAGGGAGGCAGCTTCCCTCTTATAAAGAATATTTTCTGCTCGTTTTAACCTTTACTGTTGCTCCTTACTTTCAGTTGGAAAAACTTGTTTTTTGTAGTTAATTTCTGATCGTTTTTAAATAATGTAGAGAAATCCCCCCCTCCCCTCAGCGGAAAATATTTCCACACCAACAACTCTTCCATGGAAAGTTCCTCTCGCATATAATACTCCCTTCCCCCGAAAAATTCTATCCTCGCTTAAAATTCCCCCTTGAAAATTTTCTGCGGACCATTTCCGCCGGGTAGATTCTTCCTAGCCTACTTTCGTTTGAAAAAAGACGTGTTTTTATTTTACGTCTTATCGCTTTTCAAATCATGCCAGAAACTACACCTACGTCGAGAAACATTTTCTACAGAGGGGGAGGGGATCTCTCCCTACCCAAATGTAAAGTTTATCAAGTGAAAAGTTCCCCCTAAAGAGTTCCTCCTGCGAAAAAATCCCCATGGAATAATTTTCCCCACAGAAATCCCCCTTCCTTGCTGAGAAAACCCCCAGACAATCCTATTCCCACTTAAACTTTCCCCGGAACATCTGCGCATGTAAAATTGATTTGTCAAAGAGAAAGTAAGACAAATAAAAAATGAATCGGAAATGTAAAATTTTCTCTGAAAAGTTAACCCCCCATAAACTTCCCTCCACTGGGCAATTTTCTTACCTTACAACTCATTCCCCAGGGGCCATGGGGGGTGGTATCATTCCCAAAGATATAGTTATTAAACCTTTCACCTATGTTGGAAAAAAATGGCTATCTCAAAATTTTGACCATATGGCTTTAGGGGAAAAAAGGATTGCGGGGGGGGCTAGTTTCTCTTCAATCTTTTTGGCTACTTAAAAAGAGCACTAAAAATTTTGATTTTCGTCCTAATGAGCCCTCTCCCGATCTTCTAAGACGATTGATGTAATACGATCGCCCCGGAAAAAAAGTAAATAAGCACACATCCATGATCTTTCTTTTGGCCAAAAATACAAAATTCCATTTTTTCGAGATTGAAGCTTATCTGATGCTGTATTTTCACTGACATTACTTGACAATTTGGAAGTATTTACCCCCTTTTCCAAGAATCAGACAAATTTTCTTAGGCTCGTGGGTAATATTAAACTTAATAATCTTACGTATTTGGAGTCAGTATAAAAAAGTCAATTCTTTTGATGTATCTATTGTTATCAAAATTCCGTTTTTTAGAGTTTCAGTTACTATTAGACCTGATCGCTCCTTTCTTACAGTTCCACGAACTGTTTCATAACTAACTTTGTCTTAGCCACGTGAAAGGCAATATCATATTCGCACTGAGCATCGATACGAGCCAGAAGCAAAAAAACACAAATTTGAGAGAGTAATTGAGGCTCCGCGTATAATAAGAGACTAGTTCAAAGGAATCGACGAAAGTTATGGCTTCTGAAAAATTAATGTGACCTACCATACTCCAAAATTTTTTCACGATTTACGACACTTGAATTTTTAGCATATACAACTATTGAAACACAGAAGACGAACTGGTAACTTTTCATAAAAGTTCATACAGTTCATGCAAGTTAGAAAAATAAATTAACCTAAAAATTACCTCCACCCAGAATCATTGTCGGAAGTTTCAGCTCTAACACAATTTGAAGGCATTCTTTATAGGCTGTGTCGGTTAAATTAAATACTGCACCTAGTGGGTCACCAGCCAGTCCATCCGCACCACATTGAATTACAACCACACTCGGTCTGAAATTCGTAATCACTCTTGGCATAGTCCTGTAAAAAAAAAAAAAAATTTAAGGAACAAATTAAAAATATAACAGATTCTATTTCTCTCAGATTGTCTTCAGCAAAACAGGCTTGGTAAATCCGGCTATAGAGCTTGAGCCTCATAGTCATCGCAATCAGGTACTATAGTTTTCACTTAGGCGGAGGGAATCAACTATGAAAAAGATCTCATGTCCTATTTTGTCGTTAAATTGCCTAAAACTCCACATTTTCATGTAAAAAATTATGTTCCCAAAAGCAGGTTCAAACTTAAAACTCTCTTCTGAGTGCACTCTCGATCAAAGATCAGCTTCTGATCCTTTTAAGGTTTATTGTCACTTTTAGTGAAGACAGTATCAAGCTATTGGTCGCTCTTTATCTTATGACATTATGATGGGTTTCTGTCGGTTGTAGAGGCTTTCAGTCTTAGTCGATCATTATATAATCGGCCAACTAGGTTCAGCACAATTGCAAGCAGTTGTAGCAGTAGTAGTCGCAACATAGTAAGGAGCGAACAACTGCGCACAGTACCCAAAATCTAAATACCTAACATGAATAATCAAACATTTGTCACTTGACGGAATCATTTTACCACGAAGAGGTTTACTGGAGGTTAAAAAAAGTGCTACTGTTTTGTTTATTCAGAAGACCAGTATTGATTTTGTCTTTGAACTGTCAGGACATAAGCTAGATTTAACTTTAAATTTAATTAAATTGCGCAATAGGTGAAATTGAGTACAGTAAGAGATAAAAGAAATATTAATAATTTTGAGCATTCAAGGAGTGTAGAGGTAAAGTGGCTTAATAAGACATTAAGGTAACCTTAATTGGTAAGCAAGAGAGGGGCAGTTCCCAAGTCCCAAGCGCCGTTCTAACTGCCGGGTGAGCCTCCCTTAAACTGCAGGAATACGGTGAACGGGGGCTGAGATTGTGGCCTAGTCATTAATAACTCTCACTGAACGTTGAATTATAAGTTGTGCCTCTGGCTTTGGGTATGCGCCGGTTCGGAACTTTATTGAAACGGCCTTGCGTCACGTAGATGGCGTATCGAAAGAGGCTGCTGTGAAAACAACAGTGAAATTTTTCCCAAAGGACATGATTTCTGATAATCATGCGCAGATAAATGAGATTGCGATGCAATTTGACGGTAATTTGGTACGAACTATAAGAGCCCAAATTACGAGGAAGATAGTAGCCTATGACATTTATGAAATCCTAAAAGCTTTGGTATCTACACCTGACTTCAAGTTTCGCTTTGCCGTCTGGAAAGTAACAGAAATCCAAAGAATCCCTCAAGATGTGAAAACCTCCTTGTCACTGAAAGTCAATGAGTGAATCGATCAAATGAGCAGTCTTATAAGCCAGTGCCAGGCCTGTTTACCGCCATCTAAGGAATGGCCTTCACTTCCATCCCCTCGAGATCATTACATCGGGTATTTATCCTGAATATATACCCAGGATAATGTGCTGTCGTGTGCTAAGCAGAAATACTTTTTAGACAAGCCCTCTAATAGTGGTAATATATTTCGGGTCGAACAGACCAAAACCGGATTAATAGCTTTTATGGATAAACCTAAAGTTGCACAAGCTCTAAGTGATTCGCTTAATATAAAATCTGAAGTCAAAGTATCTTTCCGACTGGAAAAATATTTGGCAATTGCTAAATTTGTTCCATTTGACACCTCGGAAGCAGACATTACTAGTTCAAACCCATAGTTACTTGAAGCAAGCCGCTTTGGAACTTCAGGAAGTGTCAAACTGATTTTTGCGGATAAACTGAGCCGTGGTCTTGCCTTGAAGTCTGGCTTGAAGGTAGAGTATACAGTACTGGGAGTCTTTGAATTTAAGGCTATCCCGCAGAGGGCCTTTAAATGTCTCTCTTTTGATCATCTGGCTAAGGACTACACCGGTACTCAGAAGTGCTCTAAGTGTGCTGAAGTGTTCTAAAGCCAACCTTTGTAGTTCACTGCAAATTAGGTGAGCTCTCTGTCCACCTGGAAAAAGGAATCATTCCAGTTTTAGCCTTTCGTGTCATGTAGTGAGAAAAGCCATCGCTAACGCCAACGCCACCAGATGAGGAGAAATATTTCTGTCTTTTCTCAAAATAGTTTTGGAAATAATACTATGAAGATGGAATATCTACAGGACTTGTTTGACAAGTATGACATAATATGTGTTAAGGAACAATTGCTTACTACAGAAGACTTTGGTCTTTATGAGTGTTTCCAAAACAAATCTGTGTTAATTCACGAGGACATTCATCGGAGTGGTTTCAGCAGATCCAGTGGCGGAACTACTATTTTTTATAATAATAACATGCCTCTAAAGAAATTAGAATCGTATGAATTCTACATAGCTTCCCAACTCAAAGGTCATGCTCACCACTATTAATGTTTATTTCCCCACCATTGTAACTCAATCCAAAGTGAAAAACGTTTTACAGAGACATGCAGTCGCCTTCATAGGCTTTTGCTTCCTTCGGGTAATACCCGCTACGTAATCTGTGGATATTTCCAATGCGACCTAACTAAGAATGGAAAATTTTCTGATATCGTGCACTTCTGTCTGACGAGTGATGTTTTTACACATATACATGACTCAGGTAGCACCTCCAATATAGATGATGTCGCCTCTAGCTTTACTGTTGCTTCCAATGTTGCAGTGGATTCCGAGCACACATTCAGCGATCACCTCGGCTTGTTATTTAAAATTAGTTATTTTCCTAATACTATGACAAATCCCCCGAAGAATTACTATAAGAAAGAGTGAGGAAAGGTTGATAAGAATCTCTACTAAGATAGACTAGATGAGATACTAACGGGAAAAAAGTGCCATTCCAGCTTTTACTTCATGGTGTAAGCGATAACACTAGTCTTGACATATATGCTGCTGAAATTGCTCATGCTATGAGGTGTGGGGAGGCAACCCCCGTCCCGATAGCTAAAGTGAGGAGAATTACCTGTAAGTTCAGTTGGAGTCATGATCCCAGCTTAAGCACAGCTAAAAGATGTTCAAAAATGTGATCTCACATTTGGTGTGATTGTGATAAGCCAAGATCTGGTTTTCTGTTCCAGCCCTTTAGAAAGACAAAAAACGAACATACCGAGTGTGTCAGTGATCTTAAAGCCCGGGAAGCTGAGCGTGCCTCTGCTGATGTTCATAAAAATCCAAACTTGATGTGGAAAAAATAAAGAGATATTCAGAGCGATCGTGGCCAAGCAAGTGTTGGTATTCATGAAGAGTAGTGGATTCGCCATTATTCTGCTGTATTTGGCTCTCGTAATTCGAATTTAGAAACTGGATGTAATGCCTTATTAAAAAGTAGATTTGGCCCTCTGTTGTATAAGAGTAACATGTTTCCTGTTTCTAAAAGTGACGCTGTGCGTGTAATCTGGCTTTTGAGGGGTCACAAAGCTCTCGGTTTAGACGGTATCACACCCCACCCTCTTCAAAACGCAAGTACATTACTGATTGAGCACCTGACACTTTTATTTCAAATTTGTATTGATACAGGTCAAGTATCTAATTCATTTAGTTCTGGCGCGATAACGAATATTTAAAAAAAATTAAAAAATACTAATTTTTGTAGTAGTTATCGCCCTATTACTGTTCCAAGTGTTTTAAGCAAGGTTCTAGAAAGTCTTATCCTGCCTGAAATGATACGTAAATGCGTGCTATATTCAAAACAGTTTGGTTCTCGTAAGCATCTGAATTGTGCGTTTGCTCATCGCCTACTGAAGAGTATCCGTAGTAATGCTGAGAATTTAGAAAATCCTGTATATTTGTGTAGTGTACATAAACTAGCAGCATTCAATTCTGTGGTCCAATAAAAACCATTTTTGACTTTGTTTATTTTGGAATTACACCCCATATTGTTGCGTTGCTTTCATATTGGTATTACATAAATAAAAACAGTTTTTTTAACTGGAAGTAAGAAGCGACATTAACACTTAAAACGAAAAGAAATTATTCCGTATATGAAAGGGACTGTCCCCTCTTCGACGTCCTGCTCTTTACGCTAAAGTTTTTTATTGCTTTAAAAAGTAGAGTCGTGAGAAATTCGTTAGCGCGCGTAAGTCGTTACGCGCCATATTAGTTACGCGCCATTGTAGTTGTGTCCCTATGTCCCACCTGTGAATATATATATATATATATATATATATATATATATATATATATATATATATATATATATATATATATATATATATATGTTTTTAACTACGTAAAACTTGCGAATATACAACATTCTTTGCTGTCCCATTGTCTGTGCATATAAATAGATTGTCAGGTTTGCCAATTCTTGAACATGCAACATATAATGGTCCACGGGAAAACAATCCGTATTCAGATCTATACCTCATGATTCTAATGATTGCCCGGTCGTCATTTGTATCCCGGTGTCCCGGTCTGTATATACATTCGTTTTTTTAGTTTTGTTTTTCTGCTTTATTTTTCATTTTTTTCCTTTTTTGTTTTTTTTTGTTTTTTTTATTTTTTTTTTATTTTTTTTTTATTTTTTTTTATTTTTTAGTTTTTTTAGCTTTTTTAGTTTTTTTTTATTAGTTTTTAGTTTTTTTTTCTTTTTAGTTTTTTTGTAGTTTTTACCTTTTTTTTTATTTTTTTTATTTTTTTTTTACTTATGTCCTGGTCGTCATTTATACTCCCTGTGTCCCGGTCGTCATTTGTGTCCCGGTGCTTTGTTGATGGTGATTGCTAATCGAACATTCCTTGTGTCCCGGTCGCTTTCTCTTTGAGTGTCGTCATTTATATTCCCTACGGACAATTTTATTTTTGGAAGAGCGAAATTAGAATCCCACCAGAAATTAGGAAAACACTGTAAATAATAACAAGAAACACATATCAGATTGGAAAGTTGTAACTTTATTTAAAACTATAACAAGAAACTGTGAAAAAATGTAAACAATTTTACATTAAAAAACCATTCAAAATTTTTGAATTTAGCCTCTTATCTCCCCATGCGAACCCTTTCTTGAAAAGAGTTGTAACCGGTATCAATGCCAAATTTTACTTCAACTAGACTGCATTTTAGCAGAAGAAGTCTATTAAACGAATCAATTTATTTCAGATTGTGTGTCAACCAACGAAAAAATGAAAAAAGTTGGTATTACCTTTTGAAAACAGAGACGAAAGTCCCATTTGAAGCCCCTTCTTTCAGAGGAATGTTTACACAAAATCCTTTTCCTTTGCCACAACCAATTGAAGAAATTGCTCCTGTTCCCGGAAAGTACCCTTGACTCAAATGATGCACTGAATAAGTTAATACTGTCGGAGTAAACGAAAAAGCATTCTCAACACCATCGCCTGAAAAGAAGTAATCACAGTGGTGAGGGTTGTGAAAAGGCTGATTCAACAAAAGACAGGAATAATACAACATTTAATTTCTCTCATCATCCGTAAAATCGACTGCTTTCCACTTAACCAAATTTCTTGGTCACCAATCACCATTGAACTATCCTGAGAAATATGGATCACGTATCCAAGATCCATGGATAATAGATAATCATCAATAATTCCATCTTTAGCAAATAAAAAAAAAAAAACATGTTATTAATAATTGTGCTAATTTGAATTTAGAAATGCTTCCACCGTTACAAAAAGATAATATCGCTTTGAGCAATGCTTGAAAACGTCACATTAAAGTAATCTTTTCTTTTTGGCAAAGGAGTGAGTATGTATTTTAATGTAAGTGAATAGAAAAGTCAAACCAAGCATTAAAAAAAAAAAGAAGGAAAAAGCAGTTTTAGTGTCCCAAATAACTAAGTGAGCCATGAATAGGTAGTTGATAATAAACTTGCTAAATAGCCTCATTGTCCACTTTCAAAGACAACCATGTATCTAAAGTGACCATAAAACTAGGAATGTTTTTTTTTCATCCCTAAGAGTCATCCGATTAAAATCTTGATAGAGCCATTTTGCCTAGCATAGCTGAAAAGCTCAGTGGCTACGTCTTTGATGATAACATAACCCCCAACAGCCCCTGTGAAAGTCATGAAATTTGTCCATTGTTTACGCATAGTATTTGTTAATGGGAAGTATAAGGACAATTACGGAGAGAAGGGTGAATTTTCTGCAAGGGCTAATTTCCACAAGGATAATTTACGGTGGGAGGGAAGTTCCAGGGAGCGAGCTTTCCTAGGGAGATTTAGCACTGGGGGAATTTGCCAGAATTCCTATCTGAAATTCTTTTTATTTGTCTTACCTTATTTTGGCCAGCTCGATTTTACATGTAGAGATATTAAAAGAAATTGTCCAGGGAAAATATTTACCGGATGAGAATTATCTAGAGTATATTTGCGTTGGAGGGGGGGGGGGATTTTCCGAGGAAGAAATTATCCATAGGGGAGTTTTCCACAGGATAAATTTTCCAGAGGGAACTGTACGGGAGCACCTTCCTACTAGGGGGCGGGGGATTCTGGCATGATTTAAAAAAAAAAACAGAAACGGAAAAGTTTTTCTAATGAAAGTGGGCTAAGAAAAAAAATTCAGCCAGATTTTCCGCGAGAAATTTTCTAAGGGTAATTTTAAGCTAGGATGGAATTGTCTGGGAGGAATATTCCTAGTTGGCAGTTTCTGGAGATGAACTTTCCAGAGGAAATTTTACAGAGGGGGGAGGAGTTTGCCAAAATTAATGTGCAAATTTTGTTTGAATTTGTGAGCCAAATTCAAGCCTGCGTTAGTTGAAAAATATTCCGAAAATAAAAAAAAACTTCTTAAACTGAAAGTAGGGAGCCGTATTAAAACTTAAAACGAACAAAAATTATTCCATATAGTAAAGGGGCTTTTCCCTCTCCGACACCTAGCTATTTATGCAAAACTTTGACTCTTTGTCACTACTCTACTTTTTAAAGTGTTAGAATTATAACGTTAAGAGCAAGATGTTGAGGAGCGGACAGCTCCTTTCATAAGCGGATTAACTTATATTCGTTTTAAGTTCTAAGGTTGGTCTTTATTTTCAGTTATGAAAAAATCTTCTTTTTTTATTTAATATTGGAAAAGAGTGGCCTTAAAAACAATAGAATGATGCAATATTTACTGAATAGAGATCAAGAATGACCAGGCGACATCAAGGGAAGGGCAATTTAGAAGTATGGGTTAAAGTAAAATCAAGACGAACAAAAATAACGAGCTAGAAGTATATTCTAAGAGAGTCCACATTTTTTTTTTTGCTGCGACATCTTTGATTTATTTATTTTTCCTCAAAGCTGATCGTATCCAACCAGCGGTCCTGAGATTTTGGTGGAAGGCTCATTCGAAAAGAAGTTGAAAGTTCTGATAACCTTTAGTTTGACTCTTTACCACAATTCTGCTTTTTAAAACAATTAAAAGCTTTAGCATAAAGAGCAAGGGATTGCGGAGGGGACAACCCATTTCATATACGGAGTAATTTCTGTTCTTTTTAAGTTTTAATGTCGCTCCTTACTTTCAGTTAGAAAAACTAGTTTTTTTATGTAATTTTATTCATAGAGGCATCATAGAACGTGGACAAACGTTTTTAGAATAAATTTTGATTCAAAGAGATATCTTTACCATTCAAAGGCAGATTCTACTATTTTAATCAAATAAATAGGTGAGTGTTTAAAAACAATTCATACACTACAAATTTGTCGCAATCCAAATAACGAGTATCAATATCCAAAAAATTTTAACTGACAATGAGGGCAATTTCACATTAAATGTAGTTCCACCTTTTTTCTTGGAAGACATTTATAAGTTTCAGTTTTAGAAAAGGAAAGGACTAAAATAGAAGTTGCATTTACAAAGTTTCATCATTGAAGTTCATTCTTAGCACTAGAATGTTTCTAGTCAACTCCACGAATAAACTGCCGTCTTCAAAGTTTGTTAAAATTAAGAACTTCCTATAGACGGCGAGCTCTGAATTAAACAGAATTCATTAGCAAGTCCTTGCAACAGTAAAGAGTGTTTTAAAGTTTTATTGCGCTTTATAACAGAAAATCCAAAACTTCATACCAATTTAATTTGCATATCATTATATAAGTAAAACCAACGAGCGCTTTTGAGTGTAGATTATTCCAACTTTGTAAATCTTCAAGACCAGTTTTGGGGTCTCTCTCTCTCTACATATATATGTATATATATATATATATATATATATATATATATGTATATATATATATGTATATATATATATATATATATATATATATATATATATATATATATATATATAATATATATATATATATATATATATATATATATATATATATATATATATATATATATATTTATATATTTATATATATATATATATACATATATATATATATATATATATATATATATATATATATATATATATATATATATATATATATATATATATATATATATATATATATATATATATATATATATATATATATATATATATATATATATATATATATATATAATTATTTATATGGTATGTTTTGTTTATTATTCACTTCCCCTTCATTTAACTGAAGTACTTACCATGATGAACGTCAAGATCAATGTAAAGTACCCTTTCAAATTTCTTCTTCAGCTCAGTGATTCCTAGGACAACATCATTTACATAGCAGAAACCGGATGCCTCGTCTCTTAAAATAAAAAAAAAAATCCATATATCAATAAATAGTTAGCGCAATCTACCAGTGTCAATTTCGTATATTTCGCGATTTCCAACTCGATATCATACGGCAAAGTATTTACAGAACAAAATTAAAAACTTTAGAAGTTGCTGAAAGCTTTACAAGAAAGATTTCATGTCGACTTAATTACCAGCAAAGTTTTTTTTTCAAAAATTAAATAGAGAAATTAAAACTTAAGAGTGAGCATAAACTATCCTATATAAGGTACTAACCTAAAAGCAAACAAGAAATAGTATGAAAAGATATGAACACAAGTTACTATGAATAAGCGTGGTGTTACCATCCCATACCCCCCTCCCAAAAAAGTGTATAATTTGGGCTTTAATGACAACTATATACTTTACTTCAATTGAAAGTTTGTTTAACCAACTGAATTTTTAATACACACGAAACAAAATATATTTAAAAGGGAGAAAACAGTGATAAAATAAGGGTCTTTTTTATGAGATATACATTTGTTAAAAAAGAAAACAAACACTGTTCGCCACTCGCCTGCCAAGAAAGGTAATAAGCTCGGAAGGGCAAGCGAGGTAAAATTTATCATAATTAGTTCTATACCGTTGCATTTCCTTTCGCGGGAAACTTATTAATATATTGAGTTTTTTCCTTTTTTTAAATCTCGTTTTTAGTAGCATTTACGTTCCATGTGAAAAAACAAGAGCTAAGAGCTCATATGGCACTTGTGACGAGGCAAGCAGAGCTAAGAGCCAAGAGATCATATGGTATGAGCTCTAACAAAATTCTATGAATCAATAGATTGATTTAAAAGGAAAATAAGAGGCTTAATGCCGGTCAGGATTTAAAATAAGAGCTGAGTCACGATGTCCTTCTAAATA
The DNA here is from genome assembly GCF_032884065.1 of Artemia franciscana. Lineage (NCBI taxonomy): Eukaryota > Metazoa > Arthropoda > Branchiopoda > Anostraca > Artemiidae > Artemia > Artemia franciscana. The sequence continues at coordinate 37,086,141 of NC_088864.1, read as the reverse complement.
TCAAAATTCATTAAGATCCGATCCCCCACTAGTATGTTATAAATACCTAATTTTTTCTAATTCTTCCTCTCCCTTTAGCTCCCCAGATGGTCGAATCTGGGAAAACGACTTTATCAAGTAAATTTGTGCAGCTCCCTCACACACCTACCAATTTTCATCATCCTAGCACGTCCAGAAGCACCAAACTCACCAAATCACTGGAACCCTCCCCCCAACTCCCCCAAAGAGAGCGAATCCAGTACGGTTCCGTCAATCACGTATCAAGGACATTTGCTTATTCTAGCAACCAAGCTTCATCCCGATTCCTCCACTCCAAGTGTTGGTTTCCCCCTCCAACTCCCCCAGTGTCAAAAGATCTGGTCGGGACTTGAAATAAGAGCTCTGAGACATGAATTCCTTCTAAATATCAAATTTCATTAAGATCCGATTACCTATTCGTAACATAAAAATACCCCAATTTTCACGTTTTCCAAGAATTCCGGTTTCCCCCTCCAACTCCCCCCAATGTCACAAGATGTGGTCGGAATTTAAAATTAGAGCTTTAAAGCAAAAGATCCTTCTAAACATCAAATCTGGTCACACTTTCGTAAGTTACAAATACCTCAATTTTCAAAATTACCCCCCCCCCCCAAATCCACCAAAGAGAGCAGATCCGGTTATGTCAGTCACGTATCTTAGACAGGTTTTTATTCTTCCCATCCAGTTTCATCTTGATCTCACCGCTTTAAGTATTTTCTAAGATTTCCGGTTTCGACCAACTTCCCCCCCCCCCAATTACGCTGGATCAAGTTGAGATTTAAAATAAGAGATCTGAGTTACGAGGTCCTTCTAAATATGAAGTTTCATGAAGATCCGATCAGTCATTCGTAAGTTGAAAATACATAATTTTTTCCAAATTTTCAGAATTAACCCCCCCCCCCCAATAGAGTGGATTCGTTCCAATTATGTAAATCACGTAGCAAAGACTTCTGCTTATTTTTCCCAACAAGTTTCATCCCGATCCCTCCAATCTAAGCGTTTTCCATCATTTTAGGTTCCCTCACCCAAAACTCCCCCAATGTCACCAGATCCGATCGGGACTTAAAATAAGAGCTTTGAGAAACGATATCCTTCTAAATATCAAATTTCATTAAGATCCGATCGCTCGTTCGTAAGTTAAAAATACCTCATTTTTTCTATTTTTTCCGAATTAACCCCCCCCCCCCAACTACCCCAAAGACAGTGGATCCGTTCTGGTTATGTCAATCATGTATCTAGGACTTGTGCTTATTTTTCCCACCAAGTTTCATCCCGATCTCTCCACTCTAAGTGTTTTTCAAGTTTTAGGTTTCCCCCTCCCAACTCCCCCCCCCCAATGTCACCAGATCTGGTCGGGATTTAAAATAAGAGCAATGAGACACGATATCCTTCTAAAAATCAAATTTCATTGAGATCCGATCACCCGTTCGTAAGTTAAAAATACCTCTTTTTTTCTCATTTTTCAGAATTACCCCCCCCCCCCCAACTACCCCAAAGAGAGTAAATCCGTTCCAGTTATGCCAATCATGTATCTAGGACTTGTACTTATTTTTCCCACCAAGTTTCATCCCCATCCCTCCACTCTAAGTGTTTTCCGAGATTTTAAGTTTCACCTCCCAACTCCCCCCCCCCCAATGTCACCAGATCCGGTCGGGATTTAAAATAACAGCTCTGAGACACGATATCCTTCCAAACATCAAATTTCATTAAGATCTGATCACCGGTTCGTATGTTAAAAATACTTCAATTTTTCTATTTTTTCCGAATTAACCGCCCCCCCCCCAGATGGTCAAATCGGGAAAACGACTATTTCTAATTTAATCTGGTCCGGTTCCTGATACACCTGCAAAATTTCATCGTCCTAGTATACCTGGAAGTGCCTAAAGTAGCAAAACCGGGACCGACAGACCGACAGAATTTGCGATTGCTATATGTCACTTGGTTAATACCATGTGCCATAAAAATGAATCTAGGAAAACTCTTAGCCTGTAACTTACACCGTTAAAAAAAATATACTAATTTCACTAGATTCATGGTTTCAGATCTATCATTCATCGAGCCAGATTAATGGTAACCTAACATGTGTATATTGGATTCAGATCAAAAGGTTTTGCTGGAAATAGGGTGGGGGCATTTAATAGGATTATTTCTCTGTTTAAATTACATGGAAAGATCTATCTCACCAAAGATTGCAAATATATTTAAAGCTCAAATTTATCAAAGAATCAGGGTTACAAGAAACATTAAATGCTAACTTAAGACAGGTTGATATCCCTTTCTGGTAGATACTCTCTTTAAATTGCTTATATTTTAAGGTTTTTCCTTCTTTATCTGTTGGGAAAGAATGAAAAACTCCATTTCAAATACCAAGGTGGCATTCAACTACATAAAACATTTCCTAAAGTCAGGGTCTGGGAAACATTTCCCAACTACAGCCTATCTTATAATGAATCTTCATTCAATTTTTCTTCAATAATTACTTTACCAGTAAAAATGGGGACGAAGGGAGGAGGGGAATTATCCACCAGACTGGGACTTCAGCTTTGGGTAAACGACCATTTTTGTACGATATTTGACCTCCACGACTTATATTTCCAGTGATCATAAAGTTCTTAACGAATTGTAAGTAAGGAGCGATGCGGCTCGATGTTAACCAGAACTCTAATCTTGAGTCTAATCGAGTCTTGATAACAATAGATACATAAAAAAAAAAATCAATTTTGGATGCTTGTTCAAAATTTTTAAGAGAAAAAATATAATATGGAACATATATCACCAAGGGAAAATCAAAATAAAACACCTTTCATGAGGAAAAAAATCGACATACATTGACCCTGTTTGAAAATTCTAGTATAGTCAATTGATTCAAAAAACTAAAAACATATTGAGCCTCCTGTTTCAGAGACAGTAATGCCGTACGGTAGTGCATTCGTTTTTAAAGGTGCAAGTAGTCCTATGAAATAACGGTTAACATTCATCTATTTTAGTCAAAAAGTCTGTCCCGTAACTAAGTGGTGTTCTCAGCCAATTTGTGATGAAAAACAGCGATTCAAACCAAAAGAAGCTATTGTATGAAAATTCTGAGATAGTTAAATTGATTTACAATTATCGAAAATCTATGCCGTATTGAGCCTCGGGTTTCAGAGACATTAATGCCGTACGGTTGCGCATTCGCTTTTAAAAGGTGTAGGTAGCCCTACAAAATAAACGACTAACATAGACACTTATTTTAGCCAAAAAGACTGTCCCACAGCAACGCAGCGATCTCAGCCATTTTGTGGTGCAAAGCAACAATTCTAGCCAAAAGAAGTCGAAAAACCTATTGTGTGAAAATTTTGGGATAGTTCATTGACTTAGAATTACCGAAAATCAATACACATACTGACCCTCGGGTTTCAGAGACATCAATACCGTACGGTGGCGCTTTCATTTTCAAAGGATGTAGGTAGTCCTACAAAATAAAAGGCTAACATAGACACTTATTTTATCCGAAAAGACTGTCCCATAGCAAAGCGGCGTTTTCAGCCATTTTGTGGTTGAAAACAACAATTCTAGCCAATAGAAGTCCAAAAAGCAAACGTGTGAAAATTCTGGGATAATTAATTGATTTATAATCATCGATAACGTAAACACGTATTGAGCCTCGGGTTTCAGAGACAGTCATGCCGTACGGTAGAGCATTCGTTTTGAAAGCTGCAGGTAGTCCTAAAAAATAAACGGTTAATATAGACATTTATTTTAATAAAAAAGATTCTCCCACAGCACACATACATCCGTGACCGTAAGAAAAAAATCATTTTTTTTATTTTTGCTTATAGGAGCTTTGTAAAACGTGAAGTAAAGAGTATATAAACCTTTACGTCTAATAACACCCCTCCCCCTTTGGAATTGGTTGGTAAGATCCCCACCTATCTTTAATTCATGGTTCTTTTTGCTTATATTCTATTCCTTATAAGCTTTTTTCACGTTTTCTTTTTTTCTATTTTTGACTTTGAATTGTTTTTTCCTGTGTTTCAATAATACTTGTAAATTTGTTTTTATTAATAAAATTTGTATGTACAATAAATTTTATATCTTTTAAAATTGTTGATCCAGGTCAAAACTTCAATAGATAATCGTTTACGCAATTGAATCATCTTGTAGCCCATGTACATTGGTATGCCGAATAACTTTTTTACGTTTGTAATAGTGCTTCAGCATTAATAAAATGAAAAATGTTCGTTCAAGAATATAATTAGTATGTTTGCTTCTTTAATATAAGTGTAAAATTCTGCGGAGTGAAGCAGAAAAGAAAGACTTTTGATCATGTATGAAGGTGTACCATATTCTACCCATAATGACAGTCTCACTTTTATTTCATTTCTGATAGCACTGTTGGGATTGAATGCTAGGAGGCCTTGAGGAATTTCTCATTAGGGTCCGGTGTCTTGAAGGTTCCCCATAAGAGGGCCCTGAAAGTTTTTAAAGACTCTCTATTAGGTAGCGTTTGCATCTTGAATAACGAATCCTGTAGGTTTTCTCTGGCCCTCGTATGTTTTTATACGCTCTCGATTATGTAACAAGCAAAAGTAATTATTCCCTATGACGTAATATGCACCTGCGTCTTAAAGAAGTTTAAAAAATTGTCCAGATCGAGGTTTGAAGGGATAGGGCCCCGCTTTAAACAAGACCCCCTCACTACTGTAGCAAAGTAGCAATGCTACTTCTCCATATCTGCATCTCTGCATTAACATATATTGTGCATACACCATTATACGTATTTCAGTGCTCGAATATTTAATCATCTTGGTGTTACTAATAGAACTTAGAGTAAATCATAATTAGGAAAGTTCTAATAGCAATTAACTTCTAATGACTCCGTTGCTATTGAACTGACCAAAACACTGACTGTTTTGATGATTATTCACAATATTGTAAACTAGTGGCAAAACATGGGAGAGGAGTGGGCATATCCCCCCAACATTCCCCTCTATATTTTGAAAAGTACCTTGTTCTTACTTTCATTGAAAATACCTTCTTTTTACTATTTTCATTGCAGAACTTAAACTTCCTTTACTGTTTGTCATTTCTTTTACTGTTCCTGTGGTTTTTAATTCAATATTAATTTTCTTCTTTAATCAAAATATAACTGATACATTATTGGTGATAAAGAACATCTACGCGGCATTTTTTCCTGAAATGTTGGCTAGAAATTTAGCAAATCCTGGCGGTTGTTAACACAACCATTCGGGTCAGCGCTGTAGACCAAGCCACCACACTTAATTTGAATAAAGAGGCATTTTTCTATTTTGTACCATTTTAAAAATTAGAAATTAAACTGGATCGGGACCGTTGGTGCAGTTTATTCTAATAAACTCCAATAAAAGTCCAGGCTACGCTGGTTATACAGTCATCTACAGAAATACTAAACTTGCAGAAAAAACGGCAAGAGGGGGGTGGTCCTCTTTAGGATCGCGACAAGTCTCAAAAGGTGAGCGTGTAGACGAATAAGCATAACAAAAGAACTAAACTAAAACTGAAATTTACCTTTGAGCATGATGCCACCCTCCACACCAGTTTATAACTGTATCATATGTTTGACTAGTTAGCAGTTTTGCAGCAGAAATTGTTCCACCAGCAATAATTTTTACGAAACTCTGTAAATCTTTAATTTTGGGGCAGTCAAACCCTAAAAAAAAGCAAAAAAAAGATGAGAGGCCAGAAGCAAGATGGGGAAAATCAAAAGATTCAAAGAATAAAAAGAATCAGACAGCCAGACTTTTTTTTAACACTTTTCTCTGGAGTTGATCTCTCTGGATTAAGGTTGGATGCTTTTTTGAGCAAGAGTAAAGTATACTTTTCGGATGCAAGAAAGAGGGGCAAATTTGTCGTTTTTTCTAAATTCTCAATTAGAAACAAAAGAGGCATTTTTCAATGAAAATGTTCCCAAAAAAAGGAAGTTCTCAAAATCTATAGGAGGGGATTTTGGGAGACATATGCCGCAAACTTTACAAATTACCATGATTGCTTTTCTAAGTTTTATTTCAGTTTCGAGTAACTTGAACTCTATACAATTGTGGTGCTTCTATGCATAATCCAACAATGATTTCAACAAGGGAATCACAACTTTTCAAAGACGAATGATTTATCTTATTTTTTTAATATTTTCAGCACTACTGAAGAAGTAATTCTCACATTAAAATGCCATGAAATAAGCACAGCGAAACATTCTAAAGCGTGCACATTTTATCAATTTATAAAAACTTAGCAGTATTTTAAAAACAATTATAAACTGAAGTACTCAATGAAATGGCAGCTAATACTCTTCATCAAATTTTTTTTTCTTTTTTTAGAACTAAACAGCAAACAATAGCCTGGTCTTAGATGCTGGCTTGCATTTGTTATAGAGTGTATTAAAACTAAAAGCAAATTCAATAAAGCAGGTAGAGACTACACGGCTTTTAATTGAGCGGTATCCTTACATAATAGAAGGTCAAAAAGTATTAAAACAATAAAGATATTCTTCAAAGATTGGGAATCGCAATCCGTAAATAAAACAATTGCAATTACCAACTTATTAATTTGTTACATGGTACATCTTCCGTCCTCGACAAATGGTAGATACACCATTCTGATATCCAGGACACGGTTTCTTCCGATTTACCTCTGTATATCCCCCAGGTCAAAATTTGTGGTCTAACGGGCCCCCTAGCAGCCCCTGAAATATTTCAACTTGATCCCCCACGCTATTCCTGAGATAATGCAGATACGCAATTTTGATAACCTCGGTATATATGGTTTCTTTCGGTCTACATTGTTGCTTCATCTATAATACATTCTAGTCCAACAGGGGCTGCTAGTGACAAAAATTTCGAATGGACAAGAAATAAACGGGGAGGTCATAATAAATAGAATAGATAGATAAATAGAAGACTGGAAAGTCAAAATTCTATGTCCACTTGCCCACCCCCCAGAAAAACTCCCTGAAGGTTCCAACTTCATTCCCCGAGCAGTTCTCCTTAAATTACAGATTGACCTGACAACACATTGTCATGTGTTGATTGAGATTCGATAACCTGACAACACAGCGTCTTTTTATTTACCTTACTCCTTGACCGTAAATAGATTGTCGGGTCCACTGAGGCTTATAGTCCAGATACGTTTCGTTGGATCAAAGGAAAATCAACTTTAGGACCCCAGACTCAGCCACTAACTCCCTTCCTCAATTTAAAACTTGAGGTTCCCTTCACCTCAGTAACACTACTTGTCACAACTTGATAACCAAAGCCATTCAAGAAATAAGGCTAACAAGCTATTTTGATAATCTTGAGTCATATTGCGTCTTTTGATTATTCATTCATAGTAATATATTTTATCTTTATGTTTGAAGTGATTATTCTTTTAATTCTGTTCGTTTTAAGTTCCAAATATCATGTGACTTCATTTCTGTTCGTCTTTGGTTTTGATATGGTTCTTTACTTGTCTCTTAAGTCGGACAACCTTTTTTGGGGTCTCATTTATTCTTTAACAGTAATTTCCGGTCGCTTTGAGCATGAATCATTACAGGAACTTATTTCTCCTGGTCTTAAGTGAAATTAAATATATAAAAAACAAGCTTTCTGAAATGAAAGTAAGGAGCGACATTAAAACTTAAAACGAACAGAAATTACTCCGTATATGAAACGGGCTTTTCCTCCTCGACACCCTGCTCTTTACGCTAAAGTTTTTTTATTGTTTTAAAAAGTAGAGTCGCAAGAAAGAATCAAACTTTAGCGCAAGGAGCGGGGTGTCGAGGAGGAAAAGCCCCTTTCATATACGGAGTAATTTCTGTTCGTTTTAAGTTTTAATGTCGCTCCTTACTTTCATTTCAGAAAACTTGTTTTTTTATATTTAATTTCTGAAAGTTTTTGAATTAATGCATGTCTGATTTTGGCTCTGCGTACATAAATTATTAAAATAAAATTTGCATATTAATTCTTTTTTTGGCTAAATAGCATTCTCTTAGTTTTGATCAGACGATTTTGAGAAATAAGGGCTGGGGAAGGAGGCCTAGTTACCCTCAAATTTTTTGGTTACTTAAAAAGGCAACTAGATCTTTTAATTTTTAACGAACGTTTTTATTAGTAAAAAATATACGTAACTTAAGAATTAACTTACGTAACAAACTTTTATATTCTTATATTTTTGATTATATATACGAGGGGGTTGGTCCCCTCGTTAATACCTCGCTCTTCATACTAAATCTTGTTTTGTCCCAATTCTTTAAGAATGACCCCTGAATCAGAAAGGCCGTAGAATAAATAGTTGAAATTACTTAAAAAAATTTTAGCATAAAGAGCGAAGTATTTATCTCCTCCTAAATACCTCGCTCTTTATGCTAAAGTATTTTTAGAACCCCTCATATGCGTAATAATCTCTGTTCGTTTTAAGTTTTAATACTTCTCCTTACTTTCAATTGAAAAACTTTTTCATGTTTATATTTTCATTGTTGTTTTTTTTTAATAGTAATGCTAGAAAATCCTGCGACCTTTTCATTGAATTTCTCTTCCCCTATGAAATATTCCTCCAAGGAAAGATCCTCCCATATAGCCCCCTCCCCTGAACCCCACACCCAAACCAAAAAAATCCCCCTGATAACGTCGGTACACTTCCCAGTAACCATTACTGTATGTAAACATTGGTCAAACTTTATAACTTGTAGCTCCTCCCCCAGGGACTGTGGGGGGTAAGTCATCCCCAAAGACAGAGTTATTATGGTTTTCGACTATGCGGAACAAAATGGCTATCTCAAAATTTTGATCCGTTGACTTTGGTAAAAAATGAGCGTGGGAGGGGGCCTAGCTGCCCTTCAATTTTTTGGTCACTTAAAAAGGGCACTAGAACTTTTCATTTCCGTTAGAATGAGCCCTCTTGCAACACTCTAGGACCACTTGGTCGATACGATGACCCCTGGAAAAAAAAAAACAAACAAACAAATAAATACGCACCCGTGATTTGTCTTCAGGCAAAAAATACGAAATTCCACATTTTTGTAGATTGGACCTTGAAATTTTTTCTATAGGGTTCTCTGATACGCTGAATGCGATGGTGTGATTTTCGTTAAGATCCTATTACTTTTAGGGGGTGATACTCCCTATTTTCCAAAATAAGGCAAATTTTCTCAGGCTCGTAGCTTTTGATGACAAAGACTAAATTTGATGAAACTTATATATTTAAAATCAGCATAAAAATCCGATTCTTTTGATATATCTTTTAGCATCGAAATTCCGTTTTTTAGAGTTTCGTTTACTATTGAGCCGGGTCGCTCCTTGCTACAGTTCGTTACCACGAACTGTTTGATAAGAATCTCTAATTTTCTTTGAAAAAGTTCCTTTCGGATATTTTTTTTGTAATTAAAATCCGTTCGTTCTTATTGCCAGACCTTTGGTTTGGTTAATCTAATGTATATTTCTCCATTTTTTTTTTTTTAATTCTGGCGTTAACATTAAAATATCCGATTCTAATTAAATAGTTCTACTCAATGTATTTTGATTTATTTCTACATCCCCCTCAGTATTTCCAGAAAGCTTCAACTACATACCAATAGCCGTTCCTTGGATATTTCAGATACGCCCTTTTGCAAGGTGAAATGCACATAGGGTCTTTCGATGGGATATTCTTTTTTACCTGCAGCTGCTCCTAAGGTAATGCAGATATACCCTCTCTTGATAACATGGATGCACATAGTGTCTTTTGATTTTGTTTAACATCACCCTGAGCATTCCCTGACGGTTCAATCAATGTTCAACATGCCTTGAAAGTTACAATTTAATGCTCTCAGGCGTTCCTGCGATATTGCTGATGCGTCGTTTTGACAATCAGCACGCATATATTGTATTTTGATTTTGTTCAACATCCCCAAACATTCCCTGAAAATAATCACAAGTAAACGTTGTGCAGTCACAGTCAGAGCTTGTCTAAGTCAGAAGTAGTCACTGTTCCAGTCATAACCAGTTGCATTTGTAGTCGCAGTAGTAGTAGTAGTAATAGTGGCCCTGAAAGTTCCAAGTTAAAACCTTTTCCCCTTCCTAAGATATTGCAGATAATAAATTAATGATAACTTGGATGCAGACGGTTAATTTTGATTTAGCTAAACATACCCTTTAATCCCTGAAATTGCACATCAATACCCTAAGCCTTTTCGGACATGCTCAAGATCAAAGGTTCCCCCTTTCCCAAATATAAATCTTACATGTTAAAAATGGGAAAAACTGGATAATTTACAATCTTTGCCCCCTGGGGAAGTAGGGGGCATGGCATTCCCGGAGTTATATCTATTAGACCTTGTGACTATTTTGAGTAAAATGACTTTTTAAGATTTCTAACAGTGTAGAGGAGAGCATCGAAAAGGGACAGACGAAAGGGGATTTCCTCTTTTTTTTTTTAACTTACCTCACAACGTGATTTTGAAGTTCTGACTCAACAACCTCAGCCATTGCTTGGATACTGTTATAGCAATCTTTTGACAGTCCTCCTGCATATAGTGTATTTTCATCATGTTTGACACCCCTCTCGACATTTTCTGAAGGTTTTACCTTAATATCCTTACCCTTTTTGGACACTCAAGACCAAACATGCCTGTTTCCCTGATAACCAACCTTATACAAAAACAATGAGCAACTTATATAATGTAAATCACTTGCCCCAGTGGTTTCGGGGGGTTTCGTCATCCCTGGAAGCATAGTTACTTGACTTTTCGACTATTTTGAACTAGATAGCTATTCTAAAATTTTGAACAGATGTCTTTGGGGAGATTGCAGCTAAAAAGGGCATTGTACATATTGTAAAAAGTGATATTGCAGATGCACCTTTTTGATAAATGGATTTTTTTTAGAGAGAGAGAGAGAATTTATTTATAAGAACACAAAAAATACAAGAAACCAAAAATTTGCCAAAAAGCCTTATCACTTGTGCGCCCATTCTCGAAACCACAAAACAAATTGAATATCAATGGATTCCTCTAAAAAGCCAAAAAAAAAAATGAAACAAAATCAAGCAAAAAAAGTCACCACTTGAAACCCTGTACTACACTAACCTAATATAATAAAACTTTTATGCACTATTTTCCTACTTTATCTATATATATATAAAGAAAAAAAATCATAAATCATAAATAACAAAACAATGGTCCCTAAACAACCCACGAAAAGTCGGCCTATCAGTCTCTTGAACTATTTCATAAGGAAGGGACTTCCATGTAAAAGGAAGAACATGGCGAATCGAAAATGCAGACCCTGCAGACCTTTTAATCGGTTTTCTAATCGCTGACGAATTCCTTGTCTCATATTCAGGCTCATCTGTTTCAAACACACGAACCAAACATTCAGGTCCATTCCTATGCAATATATCAAAGATAAATAGAGCCTTATAAAAATTAAAAAGACCTGAAACTGATAAAATATTAATTTTTTTATAACTATCTCTAACTGATATAAGATTATCACAATTAACAAGAACCCGAATCGCCGAACTTCGGAGAGCACGTAATGACTTCAAATGTGTTTGAAAAGTAGATGACCAAACCGAATAACAATGAATCAAATAAGGGTGGACAATAGAAAAGCATATCAATCTAAGTATATAAACTGGGAAAAAATATTTCAACTTCCTCAGAATCCCTTTGAGCAATTTTAGATGATATACATCGTATGTACTTTGAGACACTGAGTCTCATCTAATATTACTTCAAGATATTTCACAGACGGTACGCGCACAATACGGTAAGAACCGAAATTTAACTCCTTTAACCAAGGATAATAATTGGGCGATCTAGAAAAAATTACCCAATGAGATTTCTTTTAATTTATCTTTAGGTGATTAACCCTCATCCACTTTTTCTATCTTTGACATACAACCTCTTGTCATAGTTAATAATTCACTTTCTGTTCTTGCTGCCACCGTAAGACATGTATCATCCACAAACAGCAATAAAGCTTGATTAGAGTTCCGTTGTCTTTGGGCCCTTCCAACATCAGTATACAACCCATCAAGTGCTAAATATAGGTCATTTTCATATATTTCAAACAATAGTGGTCCCAAGGGGAATCCCTGTGGGACTCTACATCTTACCTTATAATCTATTGATGTACCTCCAAATTCACAAAAAAGGACTCGATCATTAAGATAAGAGGCAAAAAGTCACAGAGCATTCCCGGGAATACCTCCATTTTCTAGTTTCTTCAATAGGATCAGTTGGTCACAAGCATCAAACGCCTTTAATATGTCTAGAAACACTGAGCCAACTTTAAGTTTATTATCAAGGCCATCATTTGCTGTTGTAGTAAGGAAGTAGATAGCATCCTCAGTAGAATAACCTCTACGAAAACCAAACTGATTTAAAATAGAATTCAATTCTTACTGAAGAAACTATCCACTCTCACAAATATTAATTTTTCCATCACTCTTGAAAAGGTTGCCATTAGAGAATCGGTCTATAGTTATTAAAATTGTTTGGGTCACCCTGTTTAAATAATGGTACAATTTTTGCTCTTTTAAAGGCATTTGGGAATGAACCTTCTTTAAAACAAACATTGAACAGATCAACAAAATTTTGCACAAAAAATGGCAAAATCAATTTCACTATCCTCAAAGATATATAATCAGGTCCTACAGCACTGCTCTTCATTGAAGCCACCATGTCAATCATTTCTTGATCAGTAACCTTTGTAAGCCAAATGCTCATATTACATGAAGGGCCCAGAAACTGTTCAAAAGTTCCATCCTCAGGATAAACTTCAATCGAATTCTTTATTTTACAACCTTCATTAGAACAAGAGCTAAGAGCTCATATAACACTTGTGACGAGGTCGGAAGAGCCAAAAGCTCATATGGTATGAGCTCTAGCAAAATTCTAAGAATCAATAGATTGTTTTAAAAGGAAAATCAAAGGCTTAATGGCGGTCGGAATTTAAAACAAGAGCTCTGAGTCACGAGGTTCTTCTAAATATCAAAATTCATTAAGATCCGATCGCCCACTCGTAAGTTCAAAATACCTCAATTTTTCTAATTTTTCCTCGGGGAAAACAGCTTTATCAAGTCAATTTCTGCAGCTTCTTGACACGCCTACCAATTTTCATCGTCCTAGCACGTCCAGAAGCGCTAAACTTGCCAAAGCACTGAACCCCATCACCTAACTCCCCAAAAGAGAGCGGATCCAGTCCGGTTACATCAATTATGTATCTACGACATTTATAAGCGTTTTCTAAGATTTCCGGTTTCCCCTTCTAACTCCCCCCAATATCAGCAGGTCTGGTCGGGATTTGAAAGAAGAGCTCTGATACATGAGTTCCTTCTAATGATCAAATTTCATTAAGATGCGGTCACCCATTCTTAAGTTAAAAATACCTCAATTTTTCAAATTTTTCCAAATTAACAGCCCCCAGCTCCCCCAAAGACAACGGATCCATACCAATTATATCAATCTTGTATCTGTAACTTGTGCTTATTCCTCCCATCACGTTTCATCCCGATCTCTCCACTCTAAGCGTTTTCCAAGATTTCCGGTTTCCAAGATTTCTGCTTCCCCCCTCCAACCCTCTATGCCCCTAGATCCAATTCGAATTGAAAATAGAGCATCTGAGACATAAGATTCTTTTATATATCAAGTTTCATTAATATTACCCATTCGAAAGATACCTCAATTTTCAGGTTTTCCAAGAATTCTGGTTTCCCCCTCAAACTCCCTTCAACGTCACCGGATCTGGTCGGGATTTAAAATGAGAGTTCTAAAGCACAAGATCCTTCTAGATATCAAATTTCATTAAGAGCTGACCACCTGTTCATAAGTTACGAATACCACATTTTTTCTAATTTTTCCCAATTGCTCCCCCCACAACTCCACCAATGAGAGGGGATCCAGTCCAGTTATATCAATCACGTATCTAAGACTTATGATTATTTTTACCACCAAGTTTCATCCCGATCCCTCCAGTCTAAGCGTTTTCCAAGATTTTATGGTCCCCCACCCAACTCCCCCAAATGTAATCGGATCCGGTCGGGATTTAAAATAAGAGCTCTGAGACGCGATATCCTTCCAAACATCAAGTTTCATTAAGATCCGATCACTCCTTCGTAAGTTAAAAGTGTCTCATTTTTTCTAATTTTTTAGAATTAACCCTCCCCCCCAGCTCCCCCAAAGAGAGTGGATCCGTTCCAGTTATGTCAATCACGTATCTAGGACTTAGGCTTATTTTTCCCACCAAGTTTCATCCCGATCCATCGGCTCAAAGCGTTTTCCAAGATTTTAAATCCCCCCCCTCAATTCCTCCAAATGTCACCGGATCCGCTCGGGATTTAAAATAAGAGCTCTGAAACACGATATCCTTCCAAACATCAAATTTCATTAAGATCCGATCACTCATTCGTAAGTTAAAAGTATCTCATTTTTTCTATTTTTCAGAATTAACCCTCCCCCCCACCTCCTCCAAACAGAGCAGATACATTCCAGTTATGTCAATCACGTATCTAGGAATTGTGATTATTTTTCCTACCAGGTTTGATCCTGATCCCAATACTCTAAGCGTTTTCACCGTCCTAGCTTACCTGGAAGTGCCTAAAGTAGCAAAACCGGGACAGACAGACAAACCGACAGAATTTGCGATCGCTATATGTCACTTGGTTAATACCAAGTGCCATAAATGGGAGCCATTCCTTCGGCAAGTTGACCTGGGTCATCCAGCTGAATTAAATATGGTGTTTTAGTAGCATTATTTCCAATGACTGACTTAATTATCATCAAGGTCTTTGCTGGATTATCCTGACAATTTTTAAATTCCTTAAAATAATATTCCCTTTTAGCCTTCCATGGGATTTTCTTTAAAGTAATGGTAAATTTAAAGTAATTATTTAAAGGAATTTAAATTGTATCTTTTGCTTTATGTAAACATGCCCCTCAACATCCCCTGGAGTTCTGCATTGATACAGATATTCTTTTAGAACACAGTCAGAATCCAACATTCCCCCTTTTTCTAACAATAAGTCCTGCAGTTAAAACAGGGAAAATTATATAATCTAAAATTCTTGCTCTGTTGGCTTTGGGTGGCATTGCAACCCCAAGGATTTCTAAATGAGGGGGAAAGGAATCTAAAAAGAGGTAGGAGGGAGGCTTGTAGCCCTCGAATCACTTTTAACATCCCCCTCAACATTCCCAGTAAATTGCAACTTAACATCCCCAACTGCTCCATAGATATTTCCGATACACCTTTTTGACAACCAATATGCTCATAATATGCTTTGATTGTGTTCGGTTTTCCTTTTCAAAGTTGTGGAGGGTTATGACATCCTCATAGGCATACTTATTTGATGTTCAGACTATTTTGAACAAGATAGCTATTTCAATATTTTGATCAAACACTCTTATACAGAGGGCACCTAAAGAGGACACGATGAGGGGATTGGCCTTCTACCGCTTTAAAACATCCCCCTAAACATGTCCTGGAGGTTTTAACTTAACACCCTCAGACATTCTTAAGATATTACAGATACGTCTTTTTGCAGAGCGCATTTTGATATAGTTTAATATGCACCTCAACATTTTCCAAAGTTTCATGTTAATACCTTTAGCCTTTTCAGATACACACAGAATAAAAACTTTCTCACTTTTCCAAATGATAGATCCTGCATGCAAACAATGGATAAATTGTAGGCTATAATTTACAATCCTTGCCCCGGGGCTGTGAGAGGCATGGTATTCCTGGAGGCATAGCTATTAAACATTTTGACAAGTTTAGCAAAATGACAATTACAAAATTTCAACCATTGTTGAGGAGAGGGGGCGTATGGAAAGTACGAAGAGGGGGATGGGTGCCCTCCAACCTCACTTCAATATCTTCTCAACATACCTTGAAAGTTTCAACCCAATGCTCTCAACCGTTTCCTTAGATCTTCTGATATTTCCTTTACACAACCAGCGAAGACAAAGTGTTTTGATTTGTGTTTGGCCAACCTTTCATAATGTCCTTGAAGTTTCCCTTTACAGGGCTCGGAATATTACTTGCTTATTAGAGAGGACTTGCCGACCTGCCAAAGGACTTTTAGGGGTGAAAAAAGGAACCAATAGGGACCAAGTGGGAAGAATTTTCATTGCCGTCCATGCTCAAAATATTCCTTTGTCCAAAAATCAGAAACTATCCCAAAGTCCCCCAAAGAATCGTCATATTCATGAGCCTCAAAAGGAACTCATTTTCCCTGGAGACCAGTTTTCTTTGTTTTACCATTTTCTTTTTGTTCTAATTTTCAGTTATGTTCACTTAAAATAAAAGAATAAAAAGCAACTTCAAGACTAGAAACAAGTAAAAACAATCCTAAAGACTTCGGCTTGCAAGATAACTCATTCACCTCTTCAACTTCTTTGAGAGAATGGTGAACTTGCTTATCAGGTCCGATTTCCTCTTTGGTATATACTTTTCAGCCTACTCTTTTTCATCCTTCCTTTTCTTCGTCTTCTCACATTTTCATGGCACCCTCTGGTAGGGGATTGGCCAAAGCGATGTCCACGGAATCGCTTAAAGCCACTGCTCTTTGTAAGCAACCGGTGGCTTCTTTCAAGAGGGCATCAACAATTGCTCATTTTTTTTTTCAGATAACTACTTCTTCTTGCAATGATTCCTCAAGTCTATCTAGCTTTTTTTTGCTAGATATGTCAACTAGGATCAGCTTCCTTTTTTTTCTCTTGGTCTTGGACGCTTCGTTCAGCAGCTTGTTCTTTTGCCTTGCTCTCCACATAGTCTTGGTATTTGACCAAGCCGACCAAGCAAAAGTCAACAATTCTTTGGGAATAAGAAACCTTATGGGTTTGCCTCCATATGTGCGAAATCCGTCGATCACATACCGCTTTGCATTCAAACTATTTCTGAAATGGAGGCTCTGTCCGACGGAAGAAGCGTTCCTGAAAGTGAAAAACCCCTCTCTCCGACAGCACAGCTGTGCGATAATGTCAAAAAATCTTTTACAAGCTTCAAGAAAAGTATGTACTTTTTCCCACCAAAAGTATCCGTCACAGAGAAGATTTGATATCAGGAATGGTTGACACCTGATAACTTTGGTTCTACTGAGCTCTCGGATTGCAGCAATATCCATTCACTTCAAACATTGTCAACACCTACTCCAAATGAGGTCTCTCGAGCAAGCACGACTATGTTTGATAGGTTTCTACTCTTTTCCTTTTTGTGGGATCCAGGCAACTAAGCGCTTAGAGAAGGCTGTTAGAAGAGATGGGGCACTTTTTGATCAAGTGTTTGGGAGCTGCTTTAAAATGCCTACACGTTCTTCAACGAAACTCGTTTCTTTCTGCTAAGGTGAGTTTCTGAACATCTAGCACAAGCTCAACCTGATCATATTGTTATATGTTTAATAACAAGATGAATAATGAGGGTAGGGCGACATCCCTAGATGCTAGGCTTGAGCACGTTTATATATTTATTTTTAATTGTTGTGATTTTGTGACGGTGGGAGATGGTGTGGTCTTGGATTTGAATTTCGAGGACGAAGTGGTAAGTAAAAATGACACAAATTGGATTTCTTGTTTTTTTTTTTTAAGAAGAGACTCTTTATTTGGTATTTATATTTGTTTTAACTCCTATGTAGCGGGTCATGGAGCCTTGTAGATTTTGTCCATTTATTTTGATGTTAATAAACTGAACTGAACCTACAATAGTATTCTGTAAATAGCTGTCCAAGTTCTCAAGAAAAATGGTAGAAATTTCATCAACAGACATGGGATGTCAGGGTTCAGAAGTGTTGCCAAAACAGTGAGAAGCAAGTCTTTCCGCTTGGCATGAAGAGCGTGCATAAGGGTTTCTTTCTTCTGAATAGCTGCTACAAATTTCATAAAAAGTTCAAATATACGAAATCAAGTTCTGAAGACGTATCTTTCTTTTTTAGGTAGCTTACAATCTTGAGGTACTTTGGTGACGATGCGACATTCTTCAAGTGTTTTTTCGATGGCAAGTAATGCAAAACATACTGCAAGAGTGCCGGCTGCTGATCAACCGCATGAAGAACAGCAGAACTCAACGTCTGTCTCCTTGTTAGGATGTTCCGTATGGAACTATAATATGGCAAGCCTTTTTCTGGCATTCTCTCAAAACATAATTTTTATTTGTTTATGTTGCAAAATGTATTTTTCACTATATTCACTTCTTCAATGCACATTTGAGAAAAGCAAATAATCTAAAAGAAAATGAACATTTTATTATGCCGAAAAGAGGCAAACTTTCTGAGCTTATCGTTAAGGGTTGTGATTTTCTTCTTTTTACTCTCTTTTTGGGTGGTTCAGCCTTATAAAATTTTTTCAAAATTTTGTGGAGGTCCCTTGCCCTCCTTCTAAGCGAAGACTAAGTTCCAGGGGGGGGGGCTTAATTGGGCCAGGGAAAGAAAAATGTACCTTTGAAGAGTTACTCCGGGATCTGTTTACTAACACCCCTAAATGTTCAAAAATCTAGATAAAAGTATCTACAAACACACTTCATTGGAAGCTCCAGACCTCTACCTTTTGAAAAAATACTTAATCCCTCCTCCCGTAGGTTTGGACTGTATATACTTATGAGAAAGCAATTTTAATTCCTTAGCTTTTTAAAAGTTGCAAAGCACGGCATCATGACAAATAATAATACCAAGAATTAATAAGCATATCTTACCAAGTCCATATTCAGCTGAGTCCTCGGGTAAGTCATCATCATCAGAATCTAAATCACTTTCCGCATTAGCAATTGTTGAATCATCAGCAGATTTCAAATGAGATATATAAGACTCAGAGTGAAACGTTCTGAGATCATGCTGATTAGCTTGTTTGGGTGAGATACATGTCATCTTCTTATGTAGATCATAGGAAGCTATTAGACTGTGAACCATTGAAGCCTATAAAGATTAACAGCTTCATCTCTAAAAGTGAAAAAAGTAATTCAAACAGAAGATATGTTTTTGATGAAAATATTAATTTAGCTCTGTGTCATGTTCCTCATTTTTAGATGTCAAAACTTGTAAGAAGACAACATTTCGGCCAAACCAGTAGCATCCTCAAGCATACCATAAGAGAATGGGATAATGATTGCATCAGCTCCTTAGAAATATTCCACTATTTTAGATCAATGCAGTTTTGCAAAATAAACAATACATCTTACGTTTTGTTTAAATCTTGAAAAAAAAATTTCAGTCATCTATTTTTATCTTTTATCATAAAAACAAACTCTGAAATCATGTTAAACTAAAAGAGAGCAGCTCTTACTAAGTCAAAGAAAGTTGACACAGAGGAACTTATAGTCGAATTCTTTTTCCAAACCTTCTAAAAAATAAAAATCATGACAATTTTTATCTTTCAAAGTAACAACTTTTAAGAGGATTGAAAAAATCTCAATGAAAAACTAATCATATGCAGCCCAGTACCGCTGCCTAAGTAAAGACTAAAGTGGGCACAATGTAAATTTTTTTCTGACCAAGGCACTTCGTATAGAAGGAGTTGTCACCGACACTTCGAAAGGAGCTCAATCAAATGGAAGTTGAAAGTGCTATTGTTCTTTTTAAGAGTCAAAAGGGATTGGAGGGCAACGAACCCCCTTCCCCACGCTCATTATTTCCCCAAACACATCCAATCGAAATTCCGAGTTAGCCCTTTTGTTCAGCATAATTAAAAGGCCCAATAATTATGTCTTTGGGGATGTCGAATCCCCCCCTGAGCCCTAATGGTAGACTATAAGTTAAGCTTGTTACCAATTGTTAAAATATAAGGTCTTTATGGAATGGGTGGTCAAACAAACCGCGGAGAAGGCTGATTTGATTGGAATTCGGAAGCTCTATTGCCATTTCAAAGGTTAAAAGTGATCAGAGGGCCACTAGCCCCCCCACGCCCTCTTTTCCCGAAATGTATTCAATCGAAGTTTGGGATAGCCATTTGTTCAAAATATTCCAAAGATCATAAAACAACGCTTCCGTGATCGACTCAACCCCCCAGAGACAGGAGGCAAGGGTTCCAAATGCATATATGTCGGGATAGTCATTTTGTCTAAAATAGACCAAAGGTCAAATAACTACCTCTCCTGGGTGCACCCCCCCCCAACGCCCATTTTCCTCAAATGCATCCGGTCAAAATTTTCGATAGCCATTTTTTTTTCAAATAGTCCAAAGGCCAAATGCTGCCGGGTAGGCTTCGGGGGGTTGAATCACCCAGCTCCAAGGGCAAGGGCTGTAAGTTATTCATGTTGCTTATTGTTAATATATAAGGTTTTTGTGGAAGAGATGGTCATATAAACTTTGATTGGAAATCAAAATTTTTGGTGCCCTTGTTAACAGTAAAAAGTAATCAGAGGGTAGCCACCCCTCTCCCCCCAAAAAGTTCTTTTTCTCTAAATGCATCGGATCAAAATTTTCAGAAAGCTATTTTGTACAAAATAGTTCAAAAGTCAAATACCTATGCCTCCAGGGTTTACACACCTAACCCAATCTCTGGGCAAGGTATATATATATATATATATATATATATATATATATATATATATATATATATATATATATATATATATATATATATATGTATTATGCAAATTGTCTGTTGTTAACACATAAGGATTTTGTTCGAAAAGAGTACATGTTTGAACCAGGGTCTCCGAAAAGGCTTAGTGCATTACGGTGGAACCTCAAGGAATTTTTAGAGGGATGCCAAACACAATCAAAACACTATGTGCTGGCTGTTTGTGAAAAATTACTATCAGCAATATCTAAAGAACGTCTGAGGGTATCAAGTTCAAAATTTCAAGCCATGTTTAGGAAATGTTGAAGAGCAATTTTAGGGTAACCAGCCCCCTCCCCTCCTTCTTCTTCTTTTTAGGTTTCTCTCCAGATTGCCCATTGGGTTTACCTGTGGGATATATCATTAGGAAAAAACAAAAAAAGCATTATATAGCCAATCAAGGGTTCACTTGTCAAACTAACCCTTTACCCTGGCAAGAAGACGATAAGATTTTCATGGTTTCTCTTTCAAAGGAACAATTATAATCTACCTAGTGGATCTAATTAAAGTTTCAAATGGAAGGCCTAAATACCTAAGTGAACTGGAATATGAGACTGTGGCGGGATCAACTTGGATTGTATCATTGAAGGCGATCTCAAGCCCAAAGACAATAACTCTATTTTGGAAGTAGCAACTGAAAGACTAATTGCATTCAGTCCCGAGCAAATAACATCAACATCGTTCTGGAGTGCCCCAAGATTGTCAGCCAAGAGAAGAACGTCATCGGCATAAGACAAGTGACTTGCGTCGATATATGGCTCAATTAAATATAGTGAAATCTGTCAAGTGACTACTCTAATAGAGTAATTAAATATTGCCAGGCTAAGACCAGAGCCTTACTTAACACCACGGCGCACACGAATACAATTACTAACAATACCTTGCAAACGTATCTAGATTGAGCAGCTCTGATACCACTGCCACAGGCAGGTGCAAACAAATGGATTAACTCCACATCTAAAGAGAGACAGAATTGCTTGGTCGTAATTTCCGAGTGAAAACACGAGTTAAAAGCCTTTAAAATATCAATGGCACAAACATAGAGATTAATTTTTGCCTTTTTATGCCTTTCAAGAACCGCTAAAAGAGTTGAATGGGCGTTCTGCACGCCAAGACCTTCTCGAAAACCAAATTGGTTGTCGTCATGATCACATTTCGTGCTAATTTCATTTTAGATAAGCTTCTCAAGTAGCTTGCCTATCGTCGAACATACAGTAATCGTTCTATATGAGTCACAGGATTTAGGGCCTTCATTTTTCTTAAAAATGCACGTCACTAGACCTTCACATAGCGCATCAGGAATATGCTGCTGGGCGATAGAGGCCTGAAGTAAAATAGCAAGATGTTCAAACAATTTTACTATCCCGTATATCAGATGTTCGGGTTGCAGGCCGTCTAAACCCGATGGTTTAACTGGTTTAAGACGGCAAACATGCGCCTTAATAGATGCTCTCGTGATAGTGGTAAATGTGCTTTGGTTTATCAAGGAGGATCTGCAATATTTTAAGAACGACTGAAGGTTATTGAGTTTAAACTTCCGGGACAAGTTGGAGATGAGGAGATGTTGGAAAGGGGTTGGAGGGCCACCAACCCCCTCCGATGCCTTTTTAATTACGTTCCCTCCAAAAACATTTGATCAACGTTTTGAAACAGAAATCTTGTTAAAAATATGCAAAAGCTCAAATAACTATGCTTATGGGGATGACATAACCCTGCACAGCTTTGGAAAGAGATTCTGAAACATTAAAACATAATGTGCGCGTGCCGATTGTTAAATGGACGTACTATCGATATCAAAAGAAAGGTTGAGGTATTAAATTGAAAATTTAGAGGTTTTTGAGGAGCTATGTCAGGATAACCTGCCCCTTTACCTTTTTAGATACTCCCTCCTCGCATAACTGATCGAAGTTTTGAAAAATCCATTTTGTTCAAAAAGTCAAAAGTTCTAATAACTATGCCTACATGGATCCAATGCCCCTCACCCAACATCCCCAGGGTACGGATTGTAAAATATACGATTTGCCCTTTCTTGCATGTAGGATTTATCATTACACAAAAGGAAAAATGTTTTGTTCTAGGTGATTTCAAAATGGTTAAGGGTATTATTTCAGGAATGTTTTAGGGCATTTTAAACTAGGATTGGACAGTGCAATTTTGGAACCACTGTCGAAATTTTCCTTATAACGGATTAAATCTGCTTAGTCGTAACTTGGAGCGTCATCTCTTAAAGCCGTTTTTATATTTTAACGATAGGAAACGTTGAAACTATATCCTTTACACCGAGATAAGAAAAGAACGTTCAATTCAGTCAGTTTCCTGTTTTCAACAAAAAAGGAGCTTCCGAAGTTTTTCAGGTATGTAATATTCAAACTGTTTTTACTTGGTTATTTATTGCAAAAAAGTTGGGATTAGCACCAATGCATGAAGATACGTCTAATCTTATCTGAATTCTAGCCACATTAACTTTTCCTTGATAAAATCAAATGAAAATGGCAACAAACATTACATTGTCGAAACTAGGTTCCAAGTGTCGAAAATTCTTGTTTAATGTAGTTGAATACCAGGCGCACTAAAAATGTTCCTTCGGCCAAATTCACGCGTAGATAATGGCTTGTATAAATGAATTTATTTGTTTTGCGAATATCTTGTAGTGACCTTGTCGAAATCTTCGAGAAAGCAACAAGCCCTGTCAAAATATAGGTGACTCTGTCGAAACTTCACTAAACATATAAAACAGATGAGAAATAATTGGTGTTGAAATTCCAGGGTAGACTGACGAAACTATAGCTGTTAAATTTCTGGTTGCCTACTACTGCCAAAAATTACACAGGTTCACATGGAAGTCATTTTTCCATTTCCTTAGCACTCATCAATGAAACTAAAAAAAAAATCTCACATTTAGAAAACATTATTTTCTGGAGGGAGGGGGGTTAAACACCAAGAACCATGGCATAGAAATATCAAAATTTAACCCCCTCAGAATCCTAACCTATGTTTTGGATGAAGCTAAGAATCCATATATTAAAATAAATCCACTATATCAAATATAATGACAATAAACTTATTAGATTTCTTGAAATCCACTCCCGTTTTTTAGACCCTATCCCTTCCGAAATGCTAGTGAAACATGTTAAACTCCTTGGTGTAACAATTTCTAGTAATCTTAAATAGGAAATACGGTTCTAAGCGTTCCCCCTCCCCAGAAGGCTTTCCAAATTTGAGTATTGTCGGTACTTGTCTATTACACGCCACTCACTCAAGTTTACACTGGGAGTTCTAAAATAGGTGTTCTAGTTCTTAGATGGACATGCTTCCCAACTTTCTCTGCCACTTAGCGAGGAGTGTGAAAGCCATAGTATTGAACTCGTATGCCTTCCGCCAAACACCATGTTTGTCACGCAGCCTCTAGACATAGCGGTATTCAAGTCTTTGAAGACATCTTGGACTGAGTTTAACGGAAAAAAAAATGCGTAGTGCCGTACTCGAGAAGTAAAAGTATGAAGTTACCAAAGTAAATTTTGCTTGCATGCTGAAGGAGTGCTTTGGGCCTTCACTTTCATCCGCGCTACTTATAAAGGCATTCGAAGAATGTGGAATTTACCCATGGAACAAAGATAACGTTAGATACAAAAAATTTGTCTCAGAAGGTGAGCCAGTCACTGAGGAATTTGACATCTCAGTTAACGTTGAATCTTAACCGACAATTGGTTTTGTTCCAGATCCTTCTGGCTATAAAAAAAAACCCAGGCTCCCAAAATGTTAGCGATGGCTTCGTTGGCGGCTTTTCTTGACCCAGAAACATTAGAACATTTTGAAAGGTCCTATCCTGGAAACCTACCTGACACACTGGATGATAAGTTAATGGGCTTATACGAGTTCTGGAAACGAATTGAATCTGCGTCATTGACAGAGCCACGGCGGCATACCCCCATCAAGGTGGCGCCTGAGATTACGGCTGTGTATACTCGACCAATAGCACTGAAAGCAGCTACTTCTGGAGTGGTAAGGAGGAAGTTCTATCAACATCTTTCCAATCTTGACTATCGCCATTCAAAAGCCAAAAGAGAGAACAAAGTTCGTAATGAGGCGATAGTCGAAGATGGCAAGCCACAATCATTTTCTGGATCCGACTCCGAAATTCTACCACCTCTTGGGTTGAAGTTGAACCGCAGTTTGACAAATACCACACCTTTTTCTTTAACGACAAAAAAAAGTGAGGTGGTATATTTTGCCGGTAGGATTCTGGACTTCCCTGACAAAGGTAGATTAAAATCGCAGATGACACTTTGAAATGGTAAAATGTCGATGACATTTACGCTGTCCACAATGATAAAATCTTTGATGGACCATTAAAACTGACAGGAAGTGGGCCATTCCAGATACCGTTTAAATATGCTATTCCTGTGGCATATATGCAACACTTGGAAAAAATAAGATTTATGTGATCTATGTCACAATATCTCACTCCTTATGATTAACCACTTTTGTTATACTAAAGACTACATACTTGTAACAATTTTGTTAGTTTTATTACTTCTACTTTTTGAATGGTGTTTTATACTTCTATGAAGTTGAAGAAAAACGAAGAAACAAGAATATACATGTCGAATACACCGGGTTCCGCCCACAGGTATTCCCCAAGTATTTCGACACTTGTCAAATTGGGTTCCGACTTGAGTCGAAAACAGGAATTTTTTTTATTGTGTCGAATTTGTAGCTAAGAATGTTCTAATTTCGAAAAATTAGAGTTTTGTACCCTTTTCAGATAAAACTTCAAATTTCTCATCAAACAGTTAGATCAATAGATGTTTTTTTGTTTTTTTCTACATACTGAAGCCCTTTTCAACCGAAAGTCTTATAATTAAGACTTCTGAAGTAGAAAGTGTTTTTTACAAAAATTGTCGAATCTCGGTACCTTTACCCTAAATCTAAAGATACTATGTGCATCCTGATTATCCAAAAAAGCGAATCTGTAGAATCACGAGGACAATTGAGGTATTAAACTTAAATTTTCATAAAATGTTAAAGAACGTGTTTGAAAGTGCTTGAAGGGCAACCAATCGCCCTCCCATTCCCTTTCTAGCTGCCCTCCCACTAAATATAACTGATCAAAATTTTGCAATAGCCATCTTAATCAAACTAGTCGACAAAATCGAATAACTTGTATCTGCCGGGATAACTTAACCACCTCAGTCCCAGGGGTAGGTGTTGTAAGTTATATAAGTTGTCCATTGTTTGAAAACAAGGCTGGCTATTCAGGAGGGATGACATGTTTGATCCCGATTCTCCAAAAAGACTAAAAATAGCAAGGTAAAACTTTTAGAAAATGTTGAGGAGAATGACAAACAAAATCAAAGCATACTGTATGCAGGAGTGTTTTCAAAAGGATACAACAACAATATCTAAAAAACGGCTAAGGTTGTTCAGTAGAAACTTTAAAGGTATGTTGCGATGCATGTTGAAAAAGGAAGGAAGGGAAGCTGCCTCTCCCCCTTCTGCCCTTTTCAGTTCTCTCCTTAACACTGAGAGAGATCTTAAAAAGCCATTTTATCCTAAATAGTCATAGCGTCTAAAAGCTAAGCCTTTGAGGATGCCGTGTCCCCACAGCCTAGAGGGTAAGGAATATAGATTACACGATCCGTTCATTTTCGCCTGCAGGATATGTCATTAGGAAAAGGGGGAATGTTTAATCCTGGATACGTCGAAAACAACTAAGGCTAATCAAACGGCTAATCAAAAGAGACTATATGTATCCAAGTTATCAAAATGACCTGTTTGCAATATCTTAGGAACAGGTAAGAGCATTAACTTAAAACTTTCAGGGCCACTAATCCTACTAATTCAGCTGCAAGTGGGACTGGTTATGACTATAACTATGACTAAATCCAACTGCAACAACTTGCAACTGTGACTGCTTGCAACTGCTGCTACACATATTTGTGACTATTTTCAGGGACTGTTTAACTTTGAAGATTTAATGTTGAAACAAAATCACTCTGATGTTTTGATACTTTGATGAAACTTAGATGTTGAAAACAAAGATTTTGAAACGGGAAATGTTAAAAACTCAAAATTTGGGAAATAAAAAACAGACAAAAATCAATTCAATTAAACTTTCTGAAAAAGAAATTTTTCAAAGAAGAGTAAAGATCCATATTAAACTTTAGACCATCAGAAACAAATTAGAAATACTCATAAAATTAACCAATAACAAATATTTGACCGTGAAATACAAACAAAAATTAAACATAAAAACTTTCCAAAAAGGAAGTTTTCAAAGAAAAGTAAAGAACCATATTAAAAACTTAAAATATCAGACTTAAAACCAGCAGAAAAAATTGCTATACTAATTCAAACTCAAAACGACCAGATATTACTTTTAAAGAAAAAAAAATAAAACCCTAAACGAAAAGAAACTAAAATAAATAATTGTAGAAAACATAGAAATAACGGGTACTAATACAGATGAACAAATAAATCTTAAAACGAGCATAAAATAAATTGAATATTCAAATCAAACTTAGACAAACAAAAATATTACAAACAGGAGTTTGGCTACTGTCCTCTTCCCCTTCCCTAACTGAAAAAAAATTAAAGCTTGTTGCATCATTAGCATTTTACCAAAAACAAAATGTAATACAAATATTTTCTTTTATATTTACAACATAGAAAAATAAGAATAGAAAGTACAGTGAAATAAAATCCTGAAATGCTGAGGTTCGAGGAATTAATATAAGTAAACAGTAAATATACAGTTTAATCTCATTAGGTCTTTCCAGTCATCCTGATTGTTAAAGTGATTAATTAAAAAAAAAAAAAGAATCCAATAACCTACCAAATGTAAAACTAGCACAAATCAGCATCGATAAATAAAAGAGACCCAAAACGAACGGAAATTACAATATATAACCGAACAAACTTAAAACGAGCAGAAATTAACATGAGTAGGGCTCAAAAACCCCATACCTTCCCAAGGCCAGAACATAATTTGCACTTTGCTGAATTTCTCTTTTTTTACTTTAACAGCTTTAATGAATCACATGGACTGATTGTCCTCCAGTCACTGTTGACTCTTAAAAGGGTACTAGAACTTCGAATTTCCAAACAAATTAGCCCCTTTAAGTATCAATGGTTTTACTAGCTATGATAGACCGGCGCTGTCAGACAATATTGCTTATATGCCCTTTTAATACTTGCATGTTTATAATTTTTCATTTAACTGAAACTCTCCCTAAACGTTTCAATTTAATACCCTTAATGCCATTAATTACAATAGCCATAGCAGTAGTATCAAAAGTATACGTCTTCTGGCAAGTTCAAATCCGTCGCAACTTACCCTGAAAGGTCTAACTTAAGAATGTAAGCCGTTACTGTGATAATGCTTTGTCATCCTTTTGACGATCTACATGATCATAGTTTTATTGATGATTTAGTTTAACAAAAGTATAAATATTCCTTGAAATCTTCCTCTTAATACCCTCAACTTGGGTAGTGGCAATAGTTGTAGTAGCAGCAGTAGCATTAGCAGCAGCTTGCACATAGCGCATATGTTTCGTTTTCAACATCCCCTTCAACACACAATGAAATTTTCAACTTAATACTATCAACCGGTCCTTAAGCATTGCTGATATGTCCTCTTGACGACCTTTTTTGGCCTTTTTGTGTGTGTCAATACAGTTTTTATACATATACAGTTTACAATACAGTTTAAAATCCCCCAATATTTTCTACTTAATACCCTCAGGATTATTAGCAGTAGTAGAAACACCAGTAGTTACAGTAGTAACAGCAAGAGTGGAGTTAATAGCTGTAGTCTTAGCTTTAGTAGCAGTAGCAGTAGTAGGAGTAAGCAGTAGCTGTAGGAGTAGAAACAGTAGTATTATAATGCAAATAATGTCTTTTGGTTAGTTCAACATCCCCAAAAAAAATCTTGTAAGCCTTAATTTCACACAGATAACTGTTCCTAATATATTTTTGATATGCTCTATTGACAACAATCTCCATACTGAAGGCAGGTTGTGATCTGTACAACAAAAATTTTCAGAAATATTCCCTGAAAATTTCACCTTTATACCCCTATGTATAGTTGTAATAGTCGTCACAGCAGTACTATTACTAATCAACTTAATACAATTAGCCATTGCTACCCCTTTTGATAACCTGTATGTTCATATACTTCTTGAAAGTTTCATCTTAATGCTCTTAACATTACAAGTAGTTGCGATAGAAGTAGTAGTTGGAACAATAGAAACAGTAGTATTTGAACTAGTAAATGTTGCAGTAGTGGTAGTATTAGTCGTAGTGTGCACATATTGCCTTTTGGTCAATTTATCTTCTCCTTTGAGCATTCTTTGAGAGTTCCAACTTAATACAGAAATCAACTCTTAAGACACAGTATTTACGCGATCTAAACGCACATAGTGTCCTTTGTTAGTCCAAATTTACCATTAATATTTTCTCAAATCTTACCTTCATAGACTTAGCCTTAATAATGACATTATCACAGTAGCTGTGGTGGTAGTAGAAGTAGTTACAGTGTTGGTGTTGTCTTAGTAGTAGTAGTAGCAGCAGTATAAATAGAGGTAATAGCATGTGTGTATTACCTTTTGATCAGTTGGGCATTGCTTTCATGATACCCCAGAAGTTTCACGTTCACATGGTAAGCCACTCCAAAAATATTGCTACTGTGTACTTTTGACACCCTTTTCACCTTAATCCTCTAGGCCTTACAAGTTGTTGCGGTTGAAGTAGTAGTTGAAGTAGTTTAGTAGCGATGGTAGTATTAGTAAATGTAGCAGTGGCATTAGTGTTAGTAGGGACATGCATATATTACGTTTTTGTCAATTGAACTTCCCCTTTAAGTATTCTCTGAAAGTTCTAACTTTAGAACTTTCAGAGAATTCTTAGATAAATAAAGAGAATTTAAAGAGAATAAAGAGAATTTAGATCCATTCTTGAGATACCCCCTTTTGACAATCTGCATGCATATGAAGTGTTTTGATTTAGTTCAAATTCCCCTCAATATTCTGTAAAACTTTCACTTTTGTAGGTGTAGCCTTAATTGTACTAGTATCATAATAATAGTTGTAGAGTAGGAACAGTAGTAGCAGCAATAGTGTATTAATATTAGTAGTAACTGTATTAATAGCAGGTACATTTTGCCTTTTGATTAACTGGACATCCCACTCATGATGCCCCTGAATTTTGCTCTTGAGATGATAAGCTGTTCCAAAAATATTACTGATAAGCCTGTATCAGCAATCTGTATACATTTTTAAACATTCTTTTGGAACTTTTGCCTCAACGTTTCCTTGGATTTTTTTCCAATATCCTCAGCCTTAGCAGTACTTGCCAAAGAAGTAGTAGTTTTAGTGATAGTAGTGGTAGCAATAATATTAGTTGTGGTAGCTATATGAGCAGCAGTAATTGTAATAGGCCTAGTAGTACCAGACAAATATGGCAATGCAATCCAGCATCGCCCTTAACATTTCCTGAAAGTTCCAAATTAATATACTCAGTCATTCCTGATTTGCATACACACATAACATATTTTGGTTTAGTTCACCACTCTCCTCAATATTCCCTGAAAGACACGTCTTAATTCCCTTTGGATTTCAGGAAAGTAGAAGTCAAACATGTATACTTTTTCTCAATAACATATACTTTATATAAACAATGAACAAATTGCCTAGCTTTCAGTCCTTGCTCTGAAGCCTTGGGGGGAGGGAGAGTGCATCCCCAAACGACCAATTACATAACATTCAATAATGCTGAAAAACATTTATGTCTGTTGTTTGAATGTTTGTTTTGGAATTGATGGATGTGCGTTTGGGGGGGGGGGGGTAGTCTGAAATCACTTTTACTCTTGAAAATGGCACTATAACTTCCAATTCAAAACCAAACGAGACCCATCTGAATTTTATACAGTCACCCATTCAACAAAAAGCTAATATGCCCCCAGGGCACAATTAAAGCCCTTTCTTCAGGGCTCTGGGGGGTTGTGTCAACCCTATATGCATTGTTGTATGTTCTTTGGACCATTTTAAACAGAATGGCCATTTTACAACTTCAATCAAATGTGTTGGTGAAAATAAGGGTAGTGGGGGGGGGCGATAGTAGACCTTCATCACTTTTGACTCTTAAAAGGGAACTAGAACTTCCAAGTTCAACCAAGTGAGACACATTTAAAGTTTACAAAACAATCCCTTCCATAAGAACCTTAAACACTCTAGGGGTACAACTTACAATCCTCATCCACAAGTTCTGGTGGTGTGTACTAACCGGAAAGCCTTATTATATGATCTTTGAGCTTGAACATTCAATTTAATTTTCACTTTTTTAATATTTACTTATTCATCTGAAATGGTACCTGTTACATCCATGTTTGCTCTGATTTGGACTATTTGAATAAAAGGACTGTCTCAAATTTACAAAAATTTAAAGTTTACACAAATATAATAATCTTAATAAATAAGTAACACATTGTGGCAACATCTTTCTTTACTTAGGCATCGCTATTGCACTGCCTATGATTTTCTTTTTTTTTTTTTTAGTGTAAATGATTTGAAAAACAAGACCATAGAATTGAAGATATAAATATTTTTCATTAAAATGCAAGTGACCGAACAAGGTTTAGATTTTTACAGTAAGGGAAGGAGGCAAATGGCAATAGCCAAACTCTTGTTTGTAGAAATTTTTGTTTGTTGTAAGTTTGACTTGAACATTCAATTTAATTTTCACTTTTTTTAATATGTACTTATTCATCTAAAATGGTACATGTTATGTCCATGCTTGCTCTGATTATTTATTTTAATCTATATTTGTTTTGGGTTTAATTTAGTCTTTAACAGTAATTCCTGGTCGTTTTAAGTTTTAAATATGAAAGGAAGTTGTTTCTATTAGTCTTAAGCTTAATATGGTTCTTCACTTTTCTCTGAAAAACTTCATTTTCGGTTGTTTTTTTTTAATGATCTATAAAAATAATTTAGAAAAGCATATGCCCCATTACTATCCAGATATGAGCTTCTTTTGCCCCCCTCCCCCAATAAAAACGCTGGAAACTCGCCCCTGCCTACAGACATCCAAAGCATCAAGAGTAGAGGAGATACAGGTAAGGCGGATCCAGTAATAGTTTTTCTATTGCTGCCTTTTCTGTTTCTGGGACACTGGAACGAAATTCGCTCCATCAGATTGCCTATTCATCCCCACTACCCTGCTATTTTTTTCTCCAAAGGGTTCTGAGAAAACGCAGATTTTCAAAGAAAGGTCAAAAGTTCCGTCTTATCTGAAGGGGCTGGCAAGGCGGGACACCAGAGGGGGAAAGAAGAACCATCATTTTCGACTATATATTTTGTATAAACATATCAAGTAAATATTTATCAATCAAGTAATAATGTATCTATCAAGTAAAATGTCTGCATTGGCTCTTTATAACACACTAAAACCAGAAAAATCAACTCCAAATGTGTGGAGTGACGCCTGCCTTGCCGTTCCTCCAGAAAGGATAGGCTTTGGCAGTTTCATCAAAGCGTCCTCAAGACTGAACCTTCCCTTTTCAGTCATCTCTTGAAATTTATAAGAGGGAAAAATCCTCTTCCAAAAGAGCACTTCAATCTCATCTTCAATTTTGTCTTTTGCCAAGACCTTTGCAACAAAATATGACGTTATCCTCTTGCCAACTATATTGATAAGAACAAAATCGCCTTCTTCAATTCTTTCCGGTTTCAAAAAAGCCTTACCATCCCCTCAGTATCTTTAATGTGAAGGTTTTCGTTGCTGCTTGTATTGCTATGCACGAAGTCTTCCTCCTCATCCGGGTCAGCCGTGATGTTTCTTTTTTCTGCTCCCTTCCGTCCAGCTCGG
This sequence comes from Artemia franciscana, assembly GCF_032884065.1. Classification (NCBI taxonomy): domain Eukaryota; kingdom Metazoa; phylum Arthropoda; class Branchiopoda; order Anostraca; family Artemiidae; genus Artemia; species Artemia franciscana. The sequence continues at coordinate 37,053,743 of NC_088864.1, read as the reverse complement.
CTTTTCTTCTTTGACATCTTGGCTTCTTTTATTTGATGTTTTGCTTCAAAGCGCTCTTTTTCTGGCGTGTCAGTGAGAATTTTAGAACAGAGCTTTTTGTGTCCTCTAGGTTTCTCTGACCTTGGTCCAGCTTTTGGGAATGGTCTGATGACTTCTGGCATGACAGCATGGTTGGTTGGTCAACAGATTAGAGGAAACTCCTTCAGCTTCATCTGAACTAGTAGGAGCAGAGACTCCTGTGCTTTCTTGGGGTTCCAGCCTATCCAACACACAGGAAGATAAAAACTCATGGTCACTGAACACATCCTGGTTGAAGGGACAGATCCCACTTTTCTTAAACCCACTCAGGATATTCTCAACTAAGAAGGCTTTTGGAAATACAGCACAAACAAGTGCACCAATGTCATGGATCGAAATTTGTCTGTTAGGTTTTTTTAGCATAAACGTGTTACACGCATTGTTTTAATACTGCTTAAAAGGACCAAACATGAAGAAGTCAAGACTGCATGTTGTGGCAACAGTGGGGTGCCAACGTGAGGCCGTCAATTTTCTTCTCTTTGCAAAAATTGAAAACCTATAGTGAAATATGTGATTTGTGGTTGTCAAGGATAAGCAGGGTTCTCTCTTCAGTTCTGCAGTTGGTATGCTTGGCAAAATGTTGGAGAACATCCAGAAATATTTATGACGTCAACCATCCTGATCGCTGGGCATGACCATCACTACCAGGAGGCAAACCGTTCAAGAAACTAACTAGCCACCTCACTCAGGAGTGGTATAGCTTGACCTGTTGCATTCACACAGCCTACCACTATAACCAGAATTCTTCTTTCACCAGATGTGATCTGGCCTATTTGTTTTGCCCTCTTGGTGCCACAATCTTTGGCGGCTTGTGAACCATTGTTACTCCTGACTCGTCCAGGTTGTAGATTCCATGTGGCTGGTAGTGATTTTTCTCAATGAGTTTTTGTAGATTGTCAAAGATCTCTCCCATGTTTTACTTGTTGAAGCTGGTAGAGCATCAAAGCTCGTTACCTTGGCTGGGCAACAAGCAAGGTTGCGTCTGACCATAAAGGAGCAATCCCATTCTCTTCTAGCAGCCCTTTCTTTGTTCCAGCTCTCAAGCACCCTTTTGGCCTTGACAACTGTAAATTCACATGCTAGCTTACAGCACATACTCCTTGTCAGGCTGTGATGCATGGCACAGGCTGTTATTAATAATTCTGGAGCTACCATTCTTCCTCTTCAGAGAACGCACTTCTAAAGTTTTACTCCATCTTGAAATTTATGGAATTGTGATTTTCCCTTTTCTCCAGTTTTTCAACGCCCTTCTGATTTTTGTTCTTGGAAGTCCTGTAGCTTTGGCTACAGACCACAGCGTGCTGCCATGAAGAACATCAAATGCAGCCTTTCTCAGAGTGTCTTCATTGTGTAATTCTCCTTTCCTGTCTCTTTCTGATACTTCCCCATATTCTGCAACAGAAAGTCAGTCAAAGTGATTCCAGTATGTCAAATCGTTTGATAAAAGATATATATCATGGATAATAAGTTTGATCCAGGTGTTCTATTTGCTGTTTAAATCCTTAAAGGCACAGTAAACTTGACTAGGCTACTTTTGGCCATTAGACCAGCCTGGGGGGTTTAGACAAATGTACAGGGACTTATTCTCGACAGGACCCCTCTTTGTTATCTTGAAACACCTCCTTATTGTTCCCACAGTTAGCTGGCAGGCTGTTGCCCTTTATACAGCACTGTTATTATGCACTTATGTAGCCTACCTTTCTAAACAAATTCTAACTTTTTTGTTTTAACATAGGAAATAATCACTATTCTCAATCAAACGAAATGAATTTTAGGGTAAAATGAATAATGGTAAGAGTTACCAAACAGTAGTAAAAAACTGTAAGTAAGGAGCATCCCAGCTCAATAGTAGCCAAAACTCTAAAAAATGGAATTTTGATACCAATATATACATCAAAAGAATTGGATATTTGAGCAGATTTTAAATATATAAGTTTTCTTCAAGTTACAAGCCTGAAAAAATTTACCGGGGGGCTTATATATATATATATATATATATATATATATATATATATATATATATATATATATATATATATATATATATATATATATATATATATATATATATATATATATATATATCTATATATATAAAAATAAGTTGTCTGTCTGTCAGGTGACGTCATGTTTCTGTGTCGACTGACGTCATGTTTCTGTGTAGTCTGACGTCATGAAGTTAGTTGTCGTCATTTTTGCTATGACGGTGACGTCATTAATGGTATTTAAGACATGCGTTCACGGAAAAATGTTTAATTGTAAAATGACTGAAGAACCTACAATGGCAACAGCCAAGGAAGCTGCTCAAAGAGTCTATGCTAACAAACTTGCTGCTGATAGAGAAAGTAAGAAAAGAAAGCGTGCCGAGGAATCACAAGAACAGCAAGAAAACAGGCTTGCAGCTGATAGAGAAAGTAAGAAAAGAAAGCATGCCGAGGAATCACAAGAACAGCAAGAAAACAGGCTTGCGACTAAAGAACGCAAAACTGCGCAGTTAGATGAAAATCCACCTGGAAAGTGAGAGTCAAAATATATCAAAACTGAAAATGATAGCAATGACGATTGGGTTTGGGATTTTGACTTGGATAAGGTCATCAATGCCTACCAGATTTAAGTTAAAAAACAAAGGTTCGGCAATATGTACTTCATAGTGACGCTAAAAAATAAAGAAGATAAAAAACTGAAAAAATGTAAGAAACTAAAAAAAACTAAAAAGAAAAAACACTCAAAGATAAATTACAGACCAGGACACAAATGATGACCAACACAGAGGGAATATAAATGACGACCAGGAACCTCAAAGAAAAATTACAGACTGGGACACCCGGACACAAATCACAACCGGGAATATAAATGACGACCGGGACACAGGGACACAACTACAACGGGGACGCCAGGGGCACAGGCGGGATATATAATTGATGACTGAGACACAGGGATTGTTTGAATAGAAATTACAGACCGGGGCACCAGGACATAAATGACGACTGGGACACAGGGAATATAAATGACGACCAGGACACTCAAAGAGAAAATACAAACTGGGACACCAGGACACAAATGACGACCGGGACACAGGGAATATAAATGCTATTTATATGCACAGACAATGGGACAGCAAAGAATGTTGTATATTCGCATGTTTTACGTAGTTAAAAATATATATTTATATCTATCTCTATTCACAGGTGGGACAAAGGGACACAGCTACAATGGCACGTAACGACTTACGCACGCGGGGGGGCTTGGGGGGCGCGAAGCGTCCCACCAACTAGGTGTTGGGGTGGCGCGAAGCGCCACCCCAACAGCTAGTATATATATATATATCTTGTTCTATTTTGTGCTAATTCCCCCCCCCTTCTTTTAATACCCTTTTAATTCTTTTTCTGACTAGTATTTGTTTAAGTTTAGCTTGACCAGTTTCTATCTTTTTAACTTTTTAATTGACTTATCATAGTTTAATCACTAACTCATAAATGATTGTTCATTATCATTTTTCTTTTTGTTGTTGTCTTTTGCATTTTTGCCAGTTTTAGTTCAACCATTTGATTTGTCAACTCTGAAGTCCAAATTTGGCCCTTTGTGGGCCCATGATAGATATTTCTATGAAATAAATATCTTATCTTATATTTTAGCAAACCAGTAGGAGGTGTAACATTGAAACCTATCTGAGCAGTGACATTAGCAGATTGTTGGGCCCAAAAGTAATAAATTCTGTTTTCAAACAGGCCACTAAGAATCCAATTTCATTTAGCTAGGTGTAAAAATTTCAGCAGCAAATTGTAACACATGAAATTAATCAGACATAAAGAGAATATCATCAGTAAAGGAAAGATGACTTGCATCTATGTAAGGCTCACCAATACAAGGTGGGTTGAGACAAGTAGTGACTCAGATTGCATTATTAAAAAAAAAACTCAATCCCTGTTTAATTCAATAGGCAGGAATATGATTAATGACCTGGCTCCTAAACCTTAGACAAATAAGTACACACTGGTACTAAGTCCATAAAAATTCAAAAATGAAAGGGGTTACTTTTCTCCTTAAAAGAGACAAAATGGCCTGAGTATCCACAACAGAGTTAAAAGCTTTATTAATGTCAACATAAATAATGTAGATGCTTTTCTTTAATTGTTTGTGGCAATCAAGGATATATAAAGAAAAAAGTGTATATTTTGGGCACTAAGACATTCTCCTGGCAAAATCAAATGTTTGTAGGAACAATATAAGTAAGTACTTAAGGATTTTAACAAGTTATTTTCAGAATCTGTTTGTTTTTTTTTTCTTTTGAGTGGGCCTAACTATAGACTAATACCAAATTATTCCAATAAGTTTATACATATTCACAAAATCTAGTAAGGAAAAGACTAAAAGACTGCTTGATACCTTTTTTATGTTCTTTTTAAATTCAATTGTCACCTATGGGACAAATTTCATTTCAAGCCCTGCAAGTGGCCCCAAAAGGTAACTGATTAGCCCTACTTGTCAATAGTTTTTAGACAGCAATACAAAGTTCAAATATTAGTTAGAACCAATTAGGAATAAAAAAAATCCTTTTAAACAAAGGCTTAAACAGCTCTCTAGGATGTTTCAGCACACTGTTAGCAACAAATAAGAAAAAACACAACAAAAAAGAAAAAGAGGATGCATCAGTGCTAGGCTACCTGTGCAAAAATGTGATTTTCTTTGTTGTTTAAGTCAAAGGATGTATATTTCCTATTTAGGATTTTCAAGAGTAGTGATTCCAAAGGTGCATGTTTTGGTTTGCTGTGATGCCAGTTTTTGAGGTGTTTCAGGCCCTTTTTAAAAATTCCTGCAAATTTGTTCAGAATAACATTTTCCTGTTAAGACTAATGAAAATAATGGTATGAGTCTAGGAGACAAGCTATACATAGGGAAACACATTAAGAAAATAATTCTTACTTCATAGTATGCACAATAATCCTAGCTAACACATTTTGCAGAGGGGGGGGGGAGAACCTTTATCTTCACTTCTTTCAGTGTTGAGCAACTTTTTTTAACAAAATTCTGAAAAATAAACATGAATATGACTAAATTTTTCTATTTTCAAACACTCTACACATGTAATTAAACACCATCATTGTCACCTAAGTATTTCTGACAAAAACATATCATAAGAAAAATAGTAATATTTTAGGTTAAGTTAGATGGCATTTGTTTATAGACAACTTTCAAGACTTAGAAAACAAAAACAAATATTTAGAAAGGTGATAGAAAAACTGGACATACAAGAAAAGAGGTGAAGATAAAGATTCTCTCCCTGTATAATGTGTTAAATAGGATTATTTTGCATATTATGAAGTTCAAATTGTTTCCTTCATGTATTTCCTTAGGTATAGCTGGTTTCCTAGGCTTAAACCAAATTAATAACTATCATTCCTCTATCAACTACAAATGGCAATTTTTCTCATTAGACAGTTTGAAAAAAATAACCTTTGCATACTATAGACTGTTGTAAGCCCTCTGAAAGGACCAAAATGGAAATGTGCCATAAAAAATGATTCTTAAATTGGAAAAGAGCATAACAGAGGCATCATGTATAGTTTTAAATTTTTGTAGCCAATTTATGTGTATAGGCCTAGGCTATGTAGCCTATAAATTTTACTATTATCTCCCCCTAAATACTAAAAACACACTTCATCCCCTCTTTTTTCCTTGATTGCAAATTAAATAAAGCTTTTGGTAAAATTCTAGTTAATTGACTTCTTGCTATCTTGGAAAGGGTTTAGGTTATGAAAGTGAAACTTTCAGGGATGGGTCTACAGGCTAAAGTATGTCCCAGGAAGGTATCTTAAAGTACACACCTCTACTCCTTCTCCCTCTAGAGGGCCCCAAAATTTGCCTACATGACAGGTCTATACCTATTGAAATTTTGACAAAACAACATTTTACCTTAATTTCAGTTACTAGTTGCTTTATCTCTGCCTTTAGTTCTGAAAATAAAATTCCTGTTATTTGAGTAGAATTTTGAGCCATATCAATGTTTTTTTTCAAAATTTAGGAAATGTATTTGCATATCTTTAAAACCTTATAGCCTAAAATGGAAATGAGCAAAGTTATGAAGCTGAAAACAATTTTGTTGTACTTGAATTAAGCAGAAGATCTATTTTGCAAGGGTTCACTTTTATAACACACATATTTTTAAAGGTCATCAAAGGTCAGGGCCCTTTAGAGGGAGAAGGAGTGGAGGTAGTTGCTTCAAAATACCTTCCTGGGACATACTTTAGTCTGTAGATTCATCCATGAAAGTTTCATTTTCCTAACCTAAACCCTTTCTGAGATAGCAAGAAGTCAATTAACTAGAATTTTACCAGGTTTTCTTTAAAGTCAAAGCCACGTTTTATCAGTTGATAACATTTGGGCCTACAAACATAGGCTACCATATGAACAGAAGCTGGTTAGACTAATCAGTTTTATCAAGTACAAGGAGTGTTGAAGTTACCCTTTTTTGAACAATTGCTACTTTGTCACAGGCTTGAATGAGTTCGGGAGAGAATATGTATCCAATCTTATTGTCCATTTCTGACTGTTGATTTTCAATTTCAAAATTTCCAATTTTAACCGTCAACTTTCTTCGAAACAGAATTAGCCGCCAGGTTTACCCCATCTATCAGTTTGATTAGATTATGCTTGTAGGGGGAAAAATGTCGTGTTCATTATGACCACAGATAAGATGTAATGTCATATTAAATATTTCTTGTCTGTGATTATGACCTTTTCAGCCAAAATTTACAAGGTTTTTTTTTTCTTTCTTTCTTTTTACAGGCAACCCCAGTCATAATAGTACTTTTTAAGGCTCAAAAAAGAAAAAGACACATTCGGAGTGTCTCAATTCAAGATAGTTCGTTTTTCTAAGAACAATAAGCTGATCTTATTCCGCCAACTTCGTTTTGAAAACCATAACGAAGACAGGGCCTGTCTTTATTGATCCCGTTTTGTGCAAAAACGTGAGGCATAATGAAGTTATCCGTCCTCATGTATTTATAATCCTCATACTGGTAGACGATATTGTAGTTGTCTTTCAGAACATTCATCTTTTGTTGGACTTGATAAAGAGCTCTAGTTCAACTTAGCCTATAGACCATAATAGGAATAGACCGTGAAAATCAGGGGTGCAATTTACTATGGAACAGGGGGCAATTTTCCCTCCAAGACCTCAGTTTTCCCACCCCCTTAGACCACAGTTTACCCCCTCTCAGCGAAAAATTTATCTTCTTTAAAAATCATGCCAAAACTAACATAAGCGTCCATAATTGAAATATCAACACCAAAGAAACAGGTCTGTTTTGTTTAGTATATCTTTAACTTCACTGTACTCTACGGCTAATTTTCTTTTTCCACTGTCATTTTTATTTGATTTAGCAAGATTGGATTCAACTTTGCATATCCCTCCCCCCCCAAGATTTTAACGAAATTACGCCAGTGCGTTAAATCCATCTTTTTGTTGAACAAGTATCCTAGTTGTTGTTACAAGGATTGGAGATGAAAAATAATTCAACTTCAGTCTTTCCTGAAATGGATACTCAATGTGTTTTTGCAAAATTAGCCTGTAAATAGAAAAATATCTATATTTTAAATCTGTAAGTCCTTTCAGGAAGAAGCATAAATCGCTATTACATCGAGATAGGAAATTCATATCAAAAATGAGAGACTAAATTACTCTTTGATTTTATTTTATTATTATCCACTAAATATCCTTTTCAAAATAGTTTGCTAAACTATCTTGAACACTACAAACTACTACATTAAAAAAACAAATAGGATAAGCAACACTTCAGTATTGCTTTTGATATTTCAGGTAAGTCCTTTGGACAACTTGGATATAAATATGGTTTAACTTTTACTTTCAATGTCTCCTGAAAGCTTGGAATTCATGATGTTTGCTGCTTGTTTTGACAATTTAGATGTGTACACTGTTTGTTCCATTACTAAACTGCTTAAATCTTCCACGTATAAATATCAATTTGATATCCTTGGCAATACCTTAAATATTGCAGATTGACTTATTTTACAATCCGGATGCATTAACTGTTTCTTTTTAATAGAGTGCTCATGAATTAGCTTAATTGTGAGCCCAATCTACATTTTGCGACTGTTTGTCCTTTGGCACGTAGTATACTTCCACATTACCAACTGTCAGACTCCTCAGGCTTGTGAGTCACTCAACTAGCTCTGCACATTACATTAACAAAAGGTAAATTACATCCCAGATTGCCCTTATTTGGGCCAGATATGGTCCTTGAATATTGGTTTTATTTCTTTTAAATTGGCGTTTGTTTTGATCTGACATTATTTTTAACTATTTTGTCAAAAGTAATTGGTTTGCATCATATTAAACCTGAGAACACATTTTAAAATTATAGTTATTAAGGGCTAGAGTTCATTCCTCAACTATAATTTTGCGTTAAATTTAAATCAATAATGCTAGTTTCTATGAAAGTAACGTTCTATTACAAACTTTTAGTCTCTTCGTAATATTTAATTATTATGGGCTTTGTTTTTTGTTCTTCACTGCAAAATAAATCGATCTTTTGTGTAACTTGTTTTTCAAGCTAATAAATTTTCCTCATTATTCAAGCCAAGAGACGGTTATTTTCTTATGTATTGAACAAAAGTGGCTCTAAAAATGTACTTCTTTTTTTTTTGACCTAACTCTAGATTATGGATTTATGGGCTATTTTATTTTTACTATAGGACGTCAACGTCTCTTACTAGGTGGCTAGTTACCGCTACAAACCGGATAACGCCTTTATCAACTTTAATATCAACAAAGATAATTACAAACAGAAAAAAAGCCTGTTTCTTTTCTTTGTAGAAATAGTAAGAGAAAAACCTAAAAGAATCAGTCAGCTTCTGCAATTCATATGATAATCACTTTTTTGAAGCCACTCTTTAAAGTGGCTAGAGTTTGTTCCTTACTATTAGTATGTGCCTTGATTTGTTCTTTACTAGTTTTCAGCCATATCCAATGAATCCTTTGTGTAATTTCTGAAGGAAAATTTATAGCTGTACAGATCCTTTATATAGTGAACTGTTTCAATTCTTCTTATAAACATTTCAGTTGTTATATGCTAGAGTTTGGTCTTTACTATTACTAATTACAAACAGGAAAAAACCTCAGGCGTTTTCTTCTTTGGAATAGTAAAAGATAAACTTCAAAGAATCAGGCAGCTAACTAATCACAATATATGCACTGGTTTGTTCATTTAAAGATTGTCTTTTGATATAACTTAATGTAATACTGCTGCAACCTGGATTACAAATCAGGAATTATTTAGAATAATAAGAGACAAAACTAAAAAAAATCAGGCAGCTAACTAAATTCAAAATTTGCTATGTTTCTTCTTTACCAGGTTTCTGCAATCTCCTAAACCTTAATACTGATTAAACTTACGTAATTCCCATCTACAATTAACTAGACCCATCCGTCATATTAGTCTAATAGTGTACTTTTTATTTCAATTACTATAGACAGCATTTCGTTCTTTAGTATAAAAAGAATTCAGGGAATCAAGCAGCTAAGTAAGTAAAATATTACGCCATACCAAGGAAAGTTTACCAATCATAATACTGCCACTAAAGCTATGAATACTATTATTAATAAATATTTCTGTTACTATGAGCTAGTGTTTGTTCTTTATGATAACTTTGATCTATCACCCTTGCAAGTGTACTCTTTTCGATATTGTCTCAAAATGAATAATCTTTCATGACATAAAACCTTCGGTGGCTTAGTCGGAAGAGCGTAAGTCTCTCAATTTCAAGATCGTGAGTTTAAGCTTTCCCCAGGGCATCAATTTTTGTAAATTTTAAATTGATTATGGTGGTTTCTAGGAAAATAAGGTTTTATTGCAAACTTCTAGGATTTTAGCAGTATTCAATTATAATGGGCTTTAGTGTCCGTTCTTTACTATAAAATATATCGATACTTTATTTACGTAATTACAAAACATTTTTTTTAACCACATCAAGTTCCCTTAATATGAGCAATTAGACTACTCTCTACGATGTTCCAGTGCCAAGCTATCCGAGGAAAAAAATATGCCATATATGCAAAACATCCTGGTTGCAGCCACTTTTCTTCATTTTGAAGCCTATATATTTCCTTTGTTGTTTAAGCCAAGGAAGAGTAAGTTTCCTGTATAGGGTTTTCGGACATGGCGGCTCTAATATTGCACTTCTCATTTTGTTATGACTATTTTAAGGAGTTATGGGTTATTATATTTTTTAGTATTGGAGGTGATTGTGTCTTACTAAGTTGCTAGCTACCACTGCAACCCATATGACAAACAGGAAAAAGCCTATGGCTTTTTCGTGGTTTGGATATTAATAGGCAAACAACCATACCCTAGACAAGTAACTTCTCAAATTATGCTTCTATTATCTTATCTTTCAGCTACTAAGTGCCGTAATTTGTTCTTTACTAGGTTTCAGGTATATCTATTGAAACTTATATAGTCCCCATTTATGTGCTCGTCTTCTACAAGGTTGTCGGTACCGCAGTTATCACGATGAATGTTTCATTTACTACAGACTAGAATTCGTTCTTTACTACATCATAATAGCTTTAGCAAGCCTTAACTGAGAACTAAAAACAAATTATCTTGTCATGAGATAAACGTGTGTAAATATTGCATTCACTTATTACGTCTTATATGACTTAATATGTGAAACTAATGGGAATTTTCAGGTATTTTCTATTTTTAACTAAAAATTAAAGTTAAAAAATTTATTTAAATCAGGCACTTTTTAAGGAGTCATGGGTTATTATATTTCTTAATATTAGACGTGATCATATATTTCTAGGCTGCTAGCTACCGCTGCAACCTGGATAGGCAAGAGTTCGTTCTTAATTATAGTTTTTAAATAAAAAAAGTTTTTTAACTTAATTAAATTTTGTTTTTTGATTGAAAAAGGCACTAGAACATGAACTAGAACTTCTTTTTAATTCTATGACTTTCAAGGGGTGTTTCACCCTAGTCTTGAAATAAGGCAAATTTACTCAGGCTTGTTACTTTTGTTGGGTACGATTAAAATTGATGAAACTTGCATATTTAAAATATGCATAAAAATTTGATTGATTTGATGTATCTAATGGTATAAAAATTGAGTTTTTTAGAGTTTCGGTTAATATTGAGTCGGGTCACCTCTTGCTAACAGTTTGTTACCGCAAACTATTTGAAAAAAAAATTACAATTAGGAAAAGGCCTTTGGCTTTTTTATTTGGTATTGTAACAGACGCACCTCAAAGAGTCAGGCAGTTAACTTCCATTCAAAGATGATTTTATTATCTTAACTTTTAGTTACTATGTAGGCCTACTGTGATTTGTTCTTTATTAGGTTTTTAGCTATATCCGATGAAACTAGCATAAGCCCCATTTATAATGAGCTGTATCTGTCCTTTATGTAATATTTTTCGACAATGTCTCAAAATGTGTATTCTTTCATGGTTTACAAGCATTGGTGGCTCTGTCAGTCAAGATTAGGTCTTGTGATCCCGAGATCTCAAGTTTGAACCTCACCCGTGGCAACATTTTTGTTAATTATAAATGGATGATCCTGGTTTTTAGAAAAGTAAGGTTTTATTACAAACTTTTAGTCTCTTAGTAATATTCAGTTATTACAGGCTTTACTATTCGTTCTTTACTTTAATTATGTGTAATTTATATTACATAAGTCTCCGATGGTACAATTGAAAGCATACCGACGCGTCAAGCAGAAAACTGGGGCTCGATTCCCGTCAGGGAAAACCATTTATGTATTGACTATAAAGTGGCAATGTGGCAACCATGCTCTAGTGAAATTTATACTTAAGTATTGCTAAAGTTAGAAGCTAACAGGAAAAATAGTTAATTGTGTTGATTCAAGTGAAGAATTATAGACTCTTATCCCTTACAAGTAATTTGGAATTACTTTCTCTCAACAAATATCCTGATAATTAAAAGTTCTGGCATTTATATAATAATTAATTTTCCGGCAACACCATCTAATCAGCTATAAGTGTTGCCACAACAACCTATCTTGGCGGATAAATCAAAAGCGTCGAGCTCTCTAACTCTGCAGAAGAGAGCGGGAACGGTTCAGAAGAGCCCCAATACCGGCTGTTAATTTGTACTTGACTGCTGGGGATAGGTGTACCGGGTCCTGCACTCCCCATTTTGTTAGAAGGTATTTACTTGGATATTACTCACCAAAGAATGGCTAGCAGGCAAGTTTTATGGAACCCCGTGCCAAACTTTCTTTATCGGGCTAACAAAGCTGGAAACAGATCCAAAGAAATTGTGAAGAAAGCTGTTCAGTTCTTCAAGCCAGAAGCTATATTTTAGACCGAGGAAAATACTTAATAAATAAAATATTTGAAAAGGCTATGCTAAAGCGTTTGCTGAGTTTCCTAGACGCGAGGAAGTTTTTTCATCGGCACCAATTTGGTTTTCGGGAGAAGTGCTCAACAGAACACGCATGTAATATGCTCCTTCATTTTGTACGACAGTCTTTAGACTTCGGCCTTATCCCTGCGGCAATATTCCTTGATGTGAAGAAAGCTTTTGACAGCCTCACACACGAGATACTTATTGGTAAGTTGTCGCATCAAGGTGTTCGTGGAGAAGCTCTGTCCTGGTTTTCTTCATTCCTAACTGGCCGATCCATTGCAGTAGAAGCTTCTGATGTGCCACAAGGCTCAGTTCTTGGGCCATCCCTTTTCCTCATATATTTCAACGACCTCTATCGACTATTTAGCAACCCATGATCTGATTTCTGTTGTCATTTGTGCCAGAAAGGAGATGCTGTAGTTGGATCCTGGATACGCCTGGTCAACATGAAGAACTCTTTGCATTCGCCGACGACACCACCCTGGGGGCTGCAGCACCTGATGAATCATCTCTTATCCTCAAGCTACAATTGATGACAGAAAGTATATATCGTTGGTTTGATGCAAATTTGTTAGCTTTGAATGTAAAAAAAAAGTTTCTTCTTATATTCTCCCGCATAGGCAAAAGCTGCCCTACAGTGACAGAGCTTAAAACATCTAAGGGATCCACATCCCGCCCAGCTGACCGGTTTATTCGATTCCTTGGGATACTTCTGGATGAAAATCTATCTTTCAAACGGCACATTGAGTCAATGAGGTTAAAGGTTTCTCGAGGCCTTGGAATTATTCGGAAGCTGAAGCGAGTCTTTCCTTTTTCTATCCTTCGTCTATTATACTTCTCTCTTATTTACCCTTATTTATGCTACTGCTCGTCAGTGTGGATGTCAACATTTCCATCTGTGCTTACACCTTTACATAATCTCCTATTGAAAGCAGCAAAAATCTTTCAGTCTACCACCCATATTTCTGTTGAACTTCTGAAGATTAAAGATATCTTGAAATTGTTCGAAATGTCAGTCCTTATGAAACTAGAAACAAGGATGATGTGCAAGTGCCATCCACACCTGCAGTGCGCTCGGACTTTGGTCTGATAGGTGATGTCGGACATGCCTGGAATTCCATTCCTGTTGGGATTCGACAGTCCTGTACCATAGGCTCCTTCAAGAAACGGTTGAAGAATTTTTTAATTAAAAAAAATAATAAATTAAATTATAATATTGATCAGTTATTTATACTGTTTAGTTATCAAGATTTAATTTATTTAATTAATTATTTAGATTTGGGTGGTGTGAGTGTCGGATCCTCGATGTATATTTTTTTATATATATTTTTTTTAAGTAGGTGGTGCGGAGACCAGTTGTATTCGGGTGGGGATTGGTGATTAGACTCTAAATATATTTTAAGTGTGAATGTATTTAATAGTTATTTATGTTTTGTTTTGTTGTTTTTTCCCAAATAACGGGCCATTGAGCCCTTTGGGATATTTTTTGTTTATAAATGGATGGATATTGATAATAAAAGGAACTTGAACTTGAACTTGAACATTTTATCGTTCGTGAATCATTAAGCCTACTGCAACTTGGTGACGTAAGCAAAGTGTTCTCGGCTCCATCCAAGGCCTCAGAACAAGTCAGACCCTCCAGTGGTGTTACTGTATTTGTTAACATGTGTTTGGAACTGACCCTTTATGCAGAGGAATCTTTCTTTGTCGCAGTGCAAGTAAACACAACAGTGGTTTATTCCGTCTACATGCCAACGGACTGCCGGGACCTCATGTCAGACGATAGATTTACCCGGGCCCTGGCCAGCCTTACAAGATCCCTAAGCTCTTGTGCCTATTTAGCTTTGTCCATAGTGGTTGCTGGTGATATGAACTGTCACTTGTCCGATGCAGCCAGCCCCAGAAGCAACTTTCCCTATCCTGAACAGTTTTGCCATCAATAGTTCCTAGTCTCAAAACCGCGGTAAGAGCTGCACATGGTCAGTAAAGAAGGAATGGAATAAGACCAATAAAATCTTATATGACAGTGCTAGACAAAACGCTTTCGAAAATCAAGATACCCTCCCAGTTACTCCAGCGAGCATCCAGTCAACCCAAAGAAGATAAACTAATACTACTACTAATAATAATAATAACTCACAACACCACCAAGCCACCTGAGGCCAACACTTCTACGCACGCTCCTCCTCCAACCTAATATATTCAAGGCCTCCCTCTTTACACCCTCCCAGGAAGTTTCCATTTCCTTTAAATCTTTATTTATGACATCCTTCCAACCCAGATGAGGACGACCTGCTTTCCGTGTAGCCCCAGACGGTTGTCTAAAAAGGACAATCTTCGGCAATCTGTCATCCTCCATCCGCAGAACGTGGCCTAGCCATTTCAACCTCTCTTTCATTAATGCCCTAGAAAGCGAACCTCATTTCTTGTACAGCCTACTATTTGAAATACGGTCAGTCAGCCGGGTACCCAGAACAATCCGTGATTGATTTTTCTGAAAAACATCTAGTAAATTTTTGTCTGTGTTTCGGAGCATTCATCAACCATGAACCATATTTGACCACCGTCATCACTGCAGCTTCCAATATTCTAATTTTGCTTTGCAGACTTATCTTCCTGTTCTTCTAAACTTTTTTAACTGTGAAAAACCACCCTGAGCCTTAGCTATTCTACTTTTAACATCTTCCCTGCTCCCACCGTCTTTACTAATAATACTACCAAGGTAAGTGAAGCTGTCAAACTGATCAATCTTTTCGGTAACCAACGTTACCTTTTCATCTTCGCTTATTCCTAATCTTAGTGACCTAATCTTCTTAAAATTAATGTTCAAGCCCATTCTAGCACCCTAAACTTGTAAAACCTCTAAAAATTCATTCATTTTGCTCACACTTTCATCTAATATGCTTAAATCATCAGCATAATCTACCTCCAGGAGCGTTTTTCCTCCCCGTTTGATTGGAGGTCTCCAATTGCCTTTCTTGTGTTCATCAAGACAAAGTCTATCAAAATGATCCATATAAAGAGGGATGGAACACAATCCTGCTTAACTCCTAATTTAATACGAAACCAGTTGCTAACCTCACTTCCTACCTTAACTGCAGCAGTATTATTCTCGTACATAGCACAAGTACCTTTAATTTATTTTACTGGTATACCATATAAGGATAAGATCTTTGCTAACGCTCTTCTATCAACAGAATCAAAAGCTTGCTCATAATCGATATAACTGAGAACCAAAGGTGTATGACAACAAAGGGACTTCTCAATTATTAACCTAAGAGTGAAAACTTGGTCGACACATCCTTTACCTTTTCTAAAACCGTACTCTTCTCCCTTAAAATTTTGTCTACAGCATTTCTCAGTCTGAAAAGTATCATACTACTCAGTAATTTGCTATCTACAGCGACCAGACTAATGCCTTGATAATTACAACACTCACTCTTGTCACCTTTCTTATAAAGTGCTTTAATTAAGGTTTTCTTTAAATCATTAGGTACTTCCCCTTTTTCAAAAATCATATTCATATACTTCAGTAGCTCATTTCTAACCTCAGCACCACCATATTTAAGAAAACTCATTTATCACACTATCAGCACCCGAAGCCTTATTATTTTTTTAATCCTTTAGTAGTGTCGCTAATTCTTCCTCACAAAACAAATCTTCCTTCATATCCAAGGTACCACAAACTTTTTCGTTTTCATTTATATCTTTTCCTGCAACTGTATTTCGTTTAAGAAAGTTCTCAAAATGTTCTGCCCATCTTTCTTTAACTGTTTCCTTATCACTAATTTTGACCCCATTCCTATATTTAGCTGGGACTAGTCCAGATTGACTACTCCCTTTCAATTTATTAACATGCCAGTATAATATTTTACTATTATGCCGTCTAGCTGCATCTTCTAGATCTTCAGCAATTTTATCCATGGCCTCCACTTCACATCTCCTTAGTTCATATTTTACTTCTTTCTCCACTTTCTTTACATTCCTTTTGTTTTCATACGATCTATCACTCAGATAATTCATGTAAAAACCCCCTCTACTCTGGATTAAACATAAAAATTTTTCACTAATATTCCTAGTTGGAGTCTTAGCATTCCTTCCTAAGACACCATCCGTAACTTCACAAATTATTTTTCTTGAAATTATTCCATCCATCTTCCACATTGTCAAATTTTAAACTCTCAAGTTTAGTATTCAACTGTTCCTGAAAGGTTTTTTTTTCAAATTTTCATCCCGGAGTCTACCAGCATCATAACTTCCCGGGAGGTAGTTACTTTTCCGAAATTTCAGCTTTAAATTAGCCTTAGAACCTACTAGATAGTGACCTTCGCTTTTAAAATCAATAACAGTACTTCTATACACCCTAGTGTATTGTTTATTGATCCTGGTAGTCTTCAGTTTACAACAACATACTCAATAAGGTTTGCTGTCTTACCATCACGTGAATACCATGTCAACTTATTGTTTTTAAACCCTCATAGGTTTTCCCCAGCGCGAAAGTGTTGTATTTTATTTATTTATTTGTGAATGTCGATATAAAAACTTGAACTTAAACTTATGGACCATTGTGTGACCAAACACCGTATTGGTTATAACTAGATTGTTTTACCTACAAAATTTCAAAAGTTTATAGCCGTCACTAAAACCCTCTAAAATTTTTACTGTAGTGAAACAACGCACGTTCTTCGTTGTGCTGAAATTGCAGCAGTGCCTTCTCGTCACGTTTTCATTGGTTCAGGAGTTGTTAACTTGTCAAAGATTTAACAAGGTCAAATCGAAAAAGATTGAATCAATGACAGATTTAGTGCTACCTCGTCAAAGATCCAAGTTTTGGCTCTGACTATGGACGGAGTGCAGTCAGCCTAAACACGGAGTAACCAACCAAGCTTGCATATTTGCAAAGCATCAGCTCACACAGAAACTAGCCAAGCATAGAGCAAACGTAATTGATATGCTTAGCCAATCTCTTCCCAATGATCTAATAGCTGTTTGGAAGTTTGTAAAGCGGAAGATGTATTGTGCCGCTTAATCAAGCTGTTGCTACTGACAATGAGCTGGTGGGATACTTCAGCAGGGAGTTCGCCACTCCGAATAATAATCTCGAAAGAAAGGTCAAACTAGAGATCGACCAGGCCTTCGAGTACCACAGTTGTGATCTTGAGTTTGTCGTGACAACCCAGAAAATTCGCAAAGCGATACTGAAACTAAAGAAGAAAGATTCTAGTGGCGCTAATCGGTTATGTGGTATGCATCTCGCTCACAGGTCTCCATTCCTTATAAATAATTTAGAACTACTCTATCCAATGATTTTCAATTTTGAACTAGTTCCGGATGCTTTTTCTAACGGGGTCATTACACCTGCTTGCAAAAAGGGTAAAGATAGCACCGATTGCCAGTCGTACTACCCAATCACTATTTCTCCTTTATTGTGTAAGCTAATGGAATTCCTTGTGATTAATATCTTCAATCAGACTTGCCCCATACCAGAAAATCAGTTTGGTTTTAAAAACTGTCTTAGTTGTGAGCACGTTCCCTCCATCCTTGCAAATATTATACTCGAAACCGCCTCGTCTGAGGATCCACTGTTTCTTGCCGGCCATGATATCAGTAGAGCTTTTGACTCTGGAATCCACCCACAGCTTTTACTTGCGGCTCTACTTCGTGGTATGAACAGTTCTGTAATAACCACCCTTGAAACATGTGTCGGAGATTAAATGTAAAGGTTAAGTCACTTTCATGCAAAAACTCTGATTTATTTGATGGGGCCATTCCCGTACATAAAGGTATTCGACAAGGTGCTATAACCTCCCCACCGCTATTTAACAACAGTGTTATCGATGCCCAGAAGAAAGTTGAAATAAGCTATATTTTTCGCGGCTTGGGCCTATCACCTTTGAATTATGCTGACGACACTCTTAATTTGAGTAGAACCCTGAATTTAATAGAGAAGAATTTTGTAGGTTTAAATGACGAGTATAACGATATTGGCCTAAATTTCAATCCGAGTAAGGGTGAATGTATTAAGTTCAATTCTAAACGACCTGTTTCTGGTAGTATCAAAGTCACTTTGGGTAATTCTGATATCGAAATTTCGTCATCCCTAACTTATCTGGGCTAACCCTTTGGTACTGACCTGAAAAGTAGGTGTGCGGCACTACTTGGGCATTCCAGCACGAAGGCTGGAACAGCTTATGGACAACTTGTTAAATGCTAAAATACGTTACAGTAAGAATATCTGGGTGGACTTTATAACGCTTACACAATCCCTCCTGTCCTAGCCCTAATTTTCTTTTGGAAGCCATTTACCATGACTTATTTATGGACAATCCGTAAGCTATATTACAAGTACGCAAAGTATCTTTTAAGCCTTCCTCTTTGGGCTCGTAATCGCACAAAGCTACGCAACTATATGGTGTTACTGATTCATTTGTAGCTGTGGACCAACGACGTGCCGAATTTGTGTCATCTCTAGTCAGTAGCCACCCATGTTATATTGTGTTGATTTAGTATTGTTTATCACAGTCTGATTTTTTTTTCCTCTTCTCTTTTTTTCCTTTACTCCATATGGCCACTTTTGTGTCATTTTTTATCGGTCAATAAAATCATTAATTGATTGATTGAATATAAAATTTTAATTTAAAATTTAGAAAAGCCGCAGGGTTCAGTTCCTTCCGGCTTGAGTTCACTCTTTACTATAATCTGATTCTTTTGATATATCTATTGGTATCAAAATTCCATTTTTTAGAGTTTCTGTTACTATTCAGCAGGGTCACTTCACACTTACAGTTTGTTACCACGAACTATTTTATCCTGTATCGTTTTACAACTCGACGTTTCTTTAGAGCTTCTGCTTTTTCATTCTTCTTACATCTGTTTTTGATACTCAATTTGAGAACGTTTATTCATCAAGCTCGTGCATAAAAATGCATTTTTTTTTAAATTAAAAAGTTTCTAATTTAACCCAAAAAAATTTTAATTAAAGAAGGCGCCAGAACTTTTAATTTTCGTTCGAATGAGCCTTCTTGTGATATTCTAGGACCACTGGATTGATACGATCACTCCTCGAAAAAAAAAAAACAAATAAACACGTATCCGTAATCTGTCTTCTGACAAAAGATACAATATTCCACATTTTTGGAGGTAGGAGCTTGAAACCTCAGCAGTAATAAAATGTATTTTTTTAAAATTAAAAAGTTTCTAATTTAATAAAAAAAATTTAATTAAAAGAAGACACTAGAACTTTTAATTTTCGTTCGAATAAGCCTTCTTGTGATATTCTAGAGCCACTGGGTTGATACGATCACTCCTAAAAAAAAAAAACACGCATCCGTAATCTGTCTTCTGACAAAATTACAAAATTCCACATTTTTGGAGGTAGGAGCTTGAAACCTCAGCAGTATGGTTCTCTGGTACGCTGAATGTGATGGTGTGATTTTCAATTCTATGACTCTTAGTGGGTGTTTTCCCCTTTTTTTCGAAAATAAGGCAAATATTCCCAGGTTCGTATCTTTTGATGGATAAGACTAACCCTTGATAAGACTTATATATTCAAAATAAAATAAAAATTCTATTCTTTATATATATGTGTTGGTACAAAAAATCCGTTTTTTAGAGTTTCGGTTACTGTTTAGGCGTGTCGCCTCTTACTTACAGTTCGTTACTACGAACTGTTTGAAACGTATATATAAGAAGAATTGGCTTTTTATGCCGATACCAAATATAGAAAATTCATTAAGCATGATGTTTTCCAGAAAGTGTTACGAGCACAAGAATTTTTACCTGATTTTCGAAACAGAGGGAATTACACCCAAAAAAGCAAGGTATCTTAATGAAAATCACACTTCATATTCAGCATAATAGAGAATACCGCTCTAGAGGTTTCAAAATATTATCTACAGAAATTTTGTCTTATGTATTTTTTTTTATCCAGAAGAAACATCACGGATGCGTGTTTTTTTTCCAGGGACGGTCGTATCAAACTAATGGCCCTAAAAGGTCGAGAAATGGCTCATTTGGAAAACAATAAAAAGTTTGGTGTTCTTTATAAATAATCAAAAAGATTAGTAGGCAAATATTTCACCTCCCATTGCCCCCTTTCCAAAAAAGACAAGAAATTGCCATTTGATTCAGTATTGTTGAAAGGTACAATGATTATGCCTTTGACGATGAAGGGGCCCTCATAGCTCACGGGGAAAGGACCGTAGCTTACACAATATGCCATTTGTTCAAATATAGGAATTGTTATTGTAAAATATACTGAATTTTTTTTGGTGGGGGGAGGATTTTCTATGGGGACAATTTTCCATGGAGAGGAAAGTTTTATGGGTAAAATTTACCAGGAGAGGTTTCACCAGGGGGGATTTCTAGGTTTTTTTCAGCTGGAAATAAGGAGCAACTTTAAAAATTAAAACAGACAGAAGGTATTCAGTGTTCGAGGGATCTTCTCTTTATTCAACCGTTGGTCTTACTGTTAACTTTTTGTCACAACTCCTTAAAGACGACTGCTCAAACACAAGGTCCGTTCAATTTGAATGAAAAATACCTTTAATGATCTCTAAGACTATTTCTGGATGCTAAGTAATCTGCTTGTTAAAGAAACCATGCTGGTGCCTCTACAGTTACCACTCTTACTCTTACCACCTTTCTCATAGAGGTGTTTAATTAAATTTTTCCTGAAATCGGTACATACTTTCATTTTTCAAAAAACAGTAATTTATCTCTTACTTTACAACCACTATATTAAAAAAAAAAAAAAACTCGCTGAGCAAACTATCAACATCTGGGACCTTATTATTTTTTGATTCTTTTAACACTGTCGCTAGTACTCCAGTAATGGTGCCCATTATTTTGACCA
Organism: Artemia franciscana; assembly: GCF_032884065.1. Lineage (NCBI taxonomy): Eukaryota > Metazoa > Arthropoda > Branchiopoda > Anostraca > Artemiidae > Artemia > Artemia franciscana. Next base: position 37,032,419 of record NC_088864.1, on the reverse strand, counting down.
ATCCCAATGGTAAAAGTTTATTGCAATGACAAATTTGTTGGAATTTCAAAAAATATTCTCAAACTCCACAAAGCGATGTCAGATCGAAATGAAAACTGCATTGTTGGATCTCTACAGCTCGAAACAGCATTTAGTAAAATTAAAGCCCCCCTCCCCCCATCTTGAGCAACAAGAAAAAACCCATTTTTCACAGGAATCAGTGATGTACCTCCTTTTTTCTAACATAAAAGTAAGAATTACTCTTATGAGACGTCTTATAGGATCCCCTGGAAAGGAATCCATCAAAGTTTAGATTCCAAAACGAAAAAAATTCGAAAATACGATCTCTGTTGCGATCAAGGACCAATTCCTCCAGAGCTAGAAAACTAGGTTTTCATCTTACCATTTGCCGAAGTTCTTTGTTTCATTCATAGCGAATCTCACCCTCTTAGCCAGTGTTTCCATGTTGGTATATGGTGGCAGCTGTAGACTCAAAGAACACACATGACTTTCGGGTAACCCATCTTCTTCCAAGCGACTTATTTCCAACTCTCCAGGATAATGAACCACCGAAAAACTCCCAAATCCTCCTATAGGAAGATTCTCATACCCTGTCCAAAACTTTAAAAGCTGTCTCTTATCATTTTCTCCGAGTGAAAATACAAACTCCCAAAATAAAGTAATGGTCTTGTCATCAGGTTTGTAATCTGAATAAGTCGTACAGTCCTTCCACTCCTTAACATCAATATTTTGAAGCCCAACTAGACTATCTTTTAGCTGCTTAGCTGTTGAGTTGCTCAGCAACTCGTAGGGTATTACGTCGTTGAAACCGCCAATTATACCATTTATTTCTTCAATAAAGCTTGTCCCCGCCTTCCAAGAAAACATGCTGTCACAGTAAAACTTTTTATTATCATTAGTTACGTTGATAAACCGTCCATCTTCAATTAGTCCCATTTCTTTGCAATATCGATCATCAGCTTCCTCTACAGTAAATTGTAATCCAAGATCATCAACATCGTTTTCCTTAATAAAGTACAAGTTTTGTAGGAATTGTTTGTCATATTCAAGATCACTCCATTCGATTTCTTGGCTCATGAACTGCTTATAAAATATTTTAGTGAAAGCTGGAAAGCACGGGCAGTCATGTATCACAGACAGAGCAATCACTCTTCCCAAAAAACGGAACCATTGCAAGTGGTTACTCTTGGCCTTGCAGTTTTTGTTGATACAAAGTTCACTTCCAAGCTGGTCTGCAAACTGGAATAACCCAAAACTAGGATTCGTGATTCTATTGCAAAGTTCAATGAGCCACTCCCTTTTTAAACCAGAAATATCTTCCCCTATTTCTCCTCTGAAATGCACAACAAGGGGTTTCACAAAATCTCCATTATGTTCTTGGATCATCAACACTTTAAACGAACTGTGTTCTATATTTTTACGACTAATACAAATATCTAAAGTTTTTCTCAAACTCATGTATTCATGTAGCCTCCCTTTATTTGGACTATTACCAAGTATCCCCAAGCTCTGATCTAAAATTGCCGGAAGATTAAAACATTCCTTATGAATGAAAATATGTTTGAACAGTCCTCTTGACACCAGAAGATCTTCTTGGAACCATCCTAATTGCGATTTGCAGTTAAAGTTGAGTTTATATATATAAAACTTTCTTACTAATTTAGATACATCTGAGATTTGGGCTCGTATTTCCAATATAGGATCGTTCTCAGGCAATTGAAGGGAAAATTGGTAGGGACAGCTCAACACCCTTCCAAGACAAACAAGGCATCCAACCGTAAAATTTTGCCAGATTTCAAATCCATTTTTTTCTATAGTTACATCAAATATTGTGCTAAGTGTAGCTTCTACGAATGTAGGATTGCGTGTTAATTTTACCGAATCTACGTCTGAGGAAAGAGTAACTGAAAACTCATTTTCCCCTGCACCTCCTCCCAGATAAAAACCAATTTCAAACTTTTCATCACATGGAGTCTCTTGTAACATGAGAGCAGCACAGACCTGGGTCTTATGCATCTTTAAATGAAATGCCAAAACGGCAATTTTTTTTATCTATTCAGCATATTTTGTTGGCGAACAAGATCGTAGGGACATTCGACTGAATATGAAATACTTATTAAAGAAATTTTTTTGATATTTTTATTTTCAAAAAATTTACGTTCATAATACGTTCATCAACAACATTGTGTTACCTTCATAAACACGAGTCTTGTGAAGCTTAAGTAACAAATTTTGTTTCCTAGAGAGACAATTTGTATCAATTCTTTCAGTAATACACTGTCGAATATTCTTTTTTCCACTGAATCTTGGTTTGGTTTAAAGGATATTGCTGGATATCGTAGTGCCGCAGGACTATAATTTGAACAAGTCTATCTATAGTTCTTAAGTAAATTTTGATAGAAGTCAATTTTGCTTTGCAGTCTCTGCGCAAATATCTGTAATACATTTTCAAACTAGCATATTACTCTGTAAAACTATATTTTGATAACACTTTCTACTTCAGTGCTATAGAAAAAGGCAGTTTTTCGTAAAAGATTGATTCTTGTAATTTGTGTTTATATTATGTTATTATCTTGTCGATAGATAAGCATGTATAAAACAAACTAGAATGTAAAAACTGGAAATTGCATAAATATTTCGAAATATTTTGACAATAGATTAAAGTAATTCGAAAAAAGAAAAATGGTAAAAAACTAAAAAAAAACTAAAAGGAAAAAACTAAAAAATTAAAAATTAAAAAATTAAAAAAAGAAAAAACCTAAAAAGAAAAACGTAAAAAAAATAAAAGATAAAAAACTAAAAAAAAACTAAAAAAAGCTAAAAAACTAAAAAAAAAGAAAAAACTAAAAAAAACTGGGAATTGCACAAATATTTCAATATATTTTGACAACAGATTAAAGTAATTCGAAAAACTTAAAACAGATACTCCAAATTTTGAGGTTTAATATAAATTGTTGGAGCTTTAGCATGCTTGGCACGTAAAGATTTTTCCAAGTATCAATGTTAGAATTAACATTGACAAATTGAAGAAAACAAATCAATAAAAAGAAGAAACTAAAAAAAAAGAAAAAACTAAAAAAGAAAAAAAAACGAAAGAAGAAACTGTATCTATATATATAAAAATCTATATATATAAAAATAAGTTGTCTGTTTTTTATGTCTGTTACACTATGTCTGTTACGCCAGATTATATCTTATCTATATATAAAAATAAGTTGCAAATATTTTTGTATTGAGGGTTGCATATGAAGTCTGAAAAATAAAGAAGAAAAAGAAAACTGAAAAAAGAAAAATGGTAAAAAACTAAAAAAAACTAAAAAGAAAAAACTAAAAAAAAACTAGAAAAAAAAAAAATAAAAAAAAGAATAAACTTAAAAAGAAAAAATGTAAAAAAAAATAAAAAATAAAAAGGTAAAAAACTAAAAGAAAAAAAAACTAAAAAAAGCTAAACAACTAAAAAAAGAAAAAACTAAAAAAACTGGGAATTGCACAAATATTTCAATATATTTTGACAAAAGATTAAGGTAATTCGAAAACCTTAAAACAGATACCCAAAATTTTGAGGTTTATTATAAATTGTTGGAGCTTTAGCTTGCTTGGCACGTAAAGATTTTTCCAAGTGTCAATGTTAGAATGAACATTGACAAATTGAAGAAAACAAATCAATAAAAAGAAGAAACTTAAAAAAGAAAAACTAAAAAAGAAAAAACTAAGAAAAGAAAAAACTAAAAAAGAAAAAAAAATGAAATAAAACTGTATCTATATATCTATATAAATGACGACCGGGACACTCAAAGAGAAATTACAGACTGGGATACCGGGACACAAATTAAGACCGGAACACAGGGAATATAAATGACGACCTGGACACAGGGACACAACTATATATATATATATATATATATATATATATATATATATATATATATATATATCTATATATATAAAAATAAGTTGTCTGTGGATGGATGGATGGATGGATGTGTGGATGGATGTGTCAGGTGACGTCACCTGAAAAAACTGGATTAGGTGACGTCAAAACTGAAAAAACTAAAAAAAGGCAAAAACTACAAAAAAAAACTAAAAACTAATAAAAAAAATAAAAAAGCTAAAAAACTAAAAAAACTATAAAGGTAAAAACCAATAAAAAACTAAAAAAAAACTGAAAAAAACTAAAAAAAGGCAAAAACTACAAAAAAAAACTAAAAACTAATAAAAAAAGTAAAAAAGCTAAAAAACTAAAAAAACTAAAAAAACTAAAAAAAGGTAAAAAACTAAAAAAAATAAAAAATAAAAAAAAACTAAAAAAAAGGAAAAAACTGAAAAATAAGCTAAAATAAAGGTAAAAACCAATAAAAAACTAAAAAAAAAAAGGAAAAAACTAATAAATGACGACACTCAAAGAGAAAGCGACCAGGACAAAAAACTAAAAAAAAAGGCAAAAACTACAAAAAAACTAAAAACTAATAAAAAAAATAAAAAAGCTAAAAAACTAAAAAAACTAAAAAAAGGTAAAAAACTAAAAAAACTAAAAACTAAAAAAAAACTAAAAAAGGTAAAAACTAAAAGAACTAAAAAAGAAAAAAATAAATGACGACACTCAAAGAGAAAGCGACCAGGACAAAAGGAATGTTCGATTAGCAATCAACAAAGCACCGGGACACAGGGAGTATAAATGACGACCAGGACACAAGTAAAAAAAAAATTAACAAAACTAAAAAGAAGGTAAAAACTACAAAAAAACTAAAAAGAAAAAAAAACTAAAAACTAATAAAAAAACTAAAAAATCTAAAAATCTAAATAAACTAAAAAAGAAAAAAAAAGGAAAAAAATAAAGGAGAAAAACAAAACTAAAAAACGAATGTATATACAGACCGGTACACCGGGATACAAATGACGACCGGGACACAGGGAATATAAATAACGACCGGGACACAGGGACACAACTACAACGGGGACACCGGGGGAAACAGGGGGATATAAATGACGACCGGGACAAAAAAACTAAAAAGAAATAAAAACTAAAAACTAATAAAAAAAACTAAAAAATCTAAAAATCTAAATAAGCTAAAAAAGAAAAAAAAAGGAAAAAAATAAAGGAGAAAAACAAAACTAAAAAACGAATGTATATACAGACCGGGACACCGGGATACAAATGATGACCGGGACGCGGGACACAGGGAATATAAATGACGACCGGGACACAGGGACACAACTACAACGGGGACACCGGGGGAAACAGGGGGATAACCTGACAATCTATTTATATGCAAAGACAATGGGACAGCAAAGAATGTTGTATATTCGCAAGTTTTACGTAGTTAAAACCATATATATATATATATATATCTATATTCACAGGTGGGACATAGGGACACAACTACAATGGCGCGTAACTATTATGGCGCGTAACGACTTACGCGCGCGGGGGGGCTTGGGGGGGGCGCGAAGCGCCCCCACCAACTAGGTGTTGGGGTGGCGCGAAGCGCCACCCCAACAGCTAGTATATATATATATATATATATATATATATATATATATATATATATATATCTTCTATATATATAAAAATAAGTTGTCTGTGGATGTGTCTGTCTGTCTGTCTGTCGAGTGACGTCATGTCATCATGTCGTCAAGTTGTCATGAAGTTAGTTGTCGTCATGTTTGTTATGACGATGACGTCATTAAAAGTATTTAAGATAATCGTTCAAAGACAAATTTTTAATTGTAAGAAGATCGTGGACGGAAAAATATTTAATCGTAAAATGACTGAAGAACCTACAAGGGCAACAGACAAACAACTTTCGAGTTACGTCATGTCATCATGTCATCATGTCGTAATGAAGTTAGTTGTCGTCATGTTCGTTATGACGATGAGGTCATTAAAAGTATTTAAGAAAATCGTTCTTAGACAAATTCTTAATTGTAAGAAGATCGTGGACGAAAAAATGTTTAATTGTAAAATGACTGAAGAGCCTACAATGGCAACAGACACACAACTTATTCATATATCTATATATATAAAAACAAGTTGTCTGTCTGTGGATGTGTGGATGGATGTGTCAGGTGACGTCATGTTTCGGCTGACGTCATGAAATTAGTTGCCGTCATTTTTGCTTTGAAGGTGACGTCATTCAAGTTATATAAGACATATGTTCGCCGTCATGTTTCGGCTGACGTCATGAAATTAGCTGCCATCATTTTTGCTTTGAAGGCATCATTTTTGCTTTGAAGGCGTGACGTCATTCAAGTTATATAAGACGGATGTTCGTGTAGAATTCTATTAATGCTTAAGTTTATAATGACTGATGAAGATGCTCAAAGAGTCTATGCCAGAAAACTTGCTGGTGATAGAGAAAGTCAGAAAAGAAAGCGTGCCGAGGAACTACCAGAGCAACGCGAAAGCAGACTTGCTGCTAAAAGAGAAAGTGAAAAAAGAAAGCATGCCGAGGAACTACCAGAGCAACGCAGAAGCAGACTTGCTGCTAAAAGAGAATGTGAAAAAAGAAAGCATGCCGAGGAACTACCAGAGCAACGCAGAAGCAGACTTGCTGCTAAAAGAGAATGTGAAAAAAGAAAGCATGCCGAGGAACTACCAGAGCAACTTTTGCGAAAAAACTGCTGTATACTGAAGTGCCTTCGTATTACACGTGGAATACTAAAAATAAAGCATTTGAACGTCGAAAACAGGGTAAGTCAGTCGACGGCCAACCTACCATCTTCAAAGATACCACGATAGGAAGACTCTACACCGTTCACCCCAATCAACATGAATGCTTCTTTCTACGCCTGCTTTTGGTGAATGTACCCGGTCCGACATCCTTTGAGTATTTGAGGACTGTAAATGGTACTATACATGACACTTACCGTAGTGCATGCCAAGCTCTGAATTTATTGGAGAATGACCAACACTGGGATAACTGCATCAATGACGCGTGCGAAACGTCAACCCCAAGTCAAATTCGTGCATTGTTTGGCATCATTTTAACAACTTGCTCTCCATCAGCTCCTACAGAGTTATGGGAAAAATATAAGTCAAAAATGTCCGAAGATATACTTCATCGAAAACAGTTAGAGACGTCAGACATGACTTTTGATTTTACACCAGAAATTTATAACTACACTTTAGTTGTTATAGAAGATATTTGCATAAGTATGGCAAACAAACCTCTTCAGGGTTTGGGAATGCCTTCACCTAACCGTATCGCTGCTGTTTCGACATGTGTAGAACTGGATCGTGAACAAAGTTACAGTACGAGTGATCTATTGTCGTATGTACAAAATAACATTTCCAAGTTAACGTCGGAACAAAAAGACATTTATGATACGATAATGCATTGTGTCGATAACAACGTTGGAGAAATTTTCTTTTTGGATGCGCCAGGAGGTACTGGTAAAACGTTTGTGATAAAACTGATTCTGGCATCAATTCGATCTAAAAATGATATAGCGTTGGCAATTGCGTCGTCCGGAATAGCCGCAACATTGCTGCCTGGTGGAAGAACTGCTCATTCCGCTTTGAAATTGCCTCTGAACTTGCATTCTACAGAAACTCCCACGTGCAATATTTCCAAATCATCTGGGATGGGTAAAGTATTGCAGCAATGCAAACTTATTATTTGGGATGAGTGCACAATGGCACACAAAAAATCGCTCGAGGCTCTGGATCAATGCTTGAAAGATTTAAGAGGGAATTCGAAACCCTTTGGCAGCACATTAATATTGCTTGCAGGAGATTTCAGGCAAACATTACCTATAATACCTAGATCAACTCCTGCAGACGAAATGAATGCTTGCCTGAAAAATTCTAATTTATGGGCACACGTAAAAACATTAAAATTAACTACAAATATGCGTGTCCGATTGCAAAACGATGACTCTGGTCAAACATTTTCAGATCAATTGCTAGCAATGGGAAACGGAAAGCTCCCAGTAGACTCAATTTCAGGACGTATACAACTACCTGCTGATTTCTGTAATTTAGTGACGTCCAAAAATGAATTGATTGAAAATATATTTCCGAATATTCTAAAAAATTATAAAAATAATAAATGGCTAAGTGAAAGAGCGATTCTCGCACCCAAGAATATAGACGTCCATGAAATCAACAATATTGTTTTGACCAAGATTCAAGATATATATATCTATATTCACAGGTGGGACATAGGGACACAACTACAATGGCGCGTAACTATTATGGCGCGTAACGACTTACGCGCGCGGGGGGGCTTGGGGGGGCGCGAAGCGCCCCCACCAACTAGGTGTTGGGGTGGCGCGAAGCGCCACCCCAACAGCTAGTATATATATATATATATATATATATATATACTAGCTGTTGGGGTGGCGCTTCGCGCCACCCCAACACCTAGTTGGTGGGGGCGCTTCGCGCCCCCCCCAAGCCCCCCCGCGCGCGTAAGTCGTTACGCGCCATAATAGTTACGCGCCATTGTAGTTGTGTCCCTATGTCCCACCTGTGAATATAGATATATATATATATATGGTTTTAACTACGTAAAACTTGCGAATATACAACATTCTTTGCTGTCCCATTGTCTTTGCATATAAATAGATTGTCAGGTTATCCCCCTGTTTCCCCCGGTGTCCCCGTTGTAGTTGTGTCCCTGTGTCCCGGTCGTCATTTATATTCCCTGTGTCCCGGGTCCCGGTCATCATTTGTATCCCGGTGTCCCGGTCTGTATATACATTCGTTTTTTAGTTTTGTTTTTCTCCTTTATTTTTTTCCTTTTTTTTTCTTTTTTAGCTTATTTAGATTTTTAGATTTTTTAGTTTTTTTTATTAGTTTTTAGTTTTTATTTCTTTTTAGTTTTTTTGTCCCGGTCGTCATTTATATCCCCCTGTTTCCCCCGGTGTCCTCGTTGTAGTTGTGTCCCTGTGTCCCGGTCGTTATTTATATTCCCTGTGTCCCGGTCGTCATTTGTATCCCGGTGTACCGGTCTGTATATACATTCGTTTTTTAGTTTTGTTTTTCTCCTTTATTTTTTTCCTTTTTTTTTCTTTTTTAGTTTATTTAGATTTTTAGATTTTTTAGTTTTTTTATTAGTTTTTAGTTTTTTTTTCTTTTTAGTTTTTTTGTAGTTTTTACCTTCTTTTTAGTTTTGTTAATTTTTTTTTTTACTTGTGTCTTGGTCGTCATTTATACTCCCTGTGTCCCGGTGCTTTGTTGATTGCTAATCGAACATTCCTTTTGTCCTGGTCGCTTTCTCTTTGAGTGTCGTCATTTATTTTTTTCTTTTTTAGTTCTTTTAGTTTTTACCTTTTTTAGTTTTTTTTTAGTTTTTAGTTTTTTTAGTTTTTTACCTTTTTTTAGTTTTTTTAGTTTTTTAGCTTTTTTATTTTTTTTATTAGTTTTTAGTTTTTTTGTAGTTTTTGCCTTTTTTTAGTTTTTTTAGTTTTTTAGCTTTTTTATTAGTTTTTAGTTTTTTTTGTAGTTTTTGCCTTTTTTTAGTTTTTTCAGTTTTGACGTCACCTGATCCAGTTTTTTCAGGTGACGTCACCTGATCCACGATCCACAGATCCACAGACAACTTATTTTTATATATATAGATAGTTTTTTTTTTTTTACTTATGTCCTGGTCGTCATTTATACTCCCTGTGTCCCGGTGCTTTGTTGATTGCTAATCGAACATTCCTTTTGTCCTGGTCGCTTTCTCTTTGAGTGTCGTCATTTATTAGTTTTTTCCTTTTTTTTTTAGTTTTTTATTGGTTTTTACCTTTATTTTAGCTTATTTTTCAGTTTTTTTCCTTTTTTTTAGTTTTTTTTATTTTTTATTTTTTTTAGTTTTTTACCTTTTTTTAGTTTTTTTAGTTTTTTAGCTTTTTTACTTTTTTTATTAGTTTTTAGTTTTTTTTGTAGTTTTTGCCTTTTTTTAGTTTTTTCAGTTTTTTTTTTAGTTTTTTATTGGTTTTTACCTTTATAGTTTTTTTAGTTTTTTAGCTTTTTTATTTTTTTATTAGTTTTTAGTTTTTTTTGTAGTTTTTGCCTTTTTTTAGTTTTTTCAGTTTTGACGTCACCTGATCCAGTTTTTTCAGGTGACGTCACCTGACACATCCATCCATCCATCCACAGACAACTTATTTTTATATATATAGATATATATATATACTAGCTGTTGGGGTGGCGCTTCGCGCCACCCCAACACCTAGTTGGTGGGGGCGCTTCGCGCCCCCCCCCAAGCCCCCCCGCGCGCGTAAGTCGTTACGCGCCATAATAGTTACGCGCCATTGTAGTTGTGTCCCTATGTCCCACCTGTGAATATAGATAGATATATATATATGGTTTTAACTACGTAAAACTTGCGAATATACAACATTCTTTGCTGTCCCATTGTCTTTGCATATAAATAGATTGTCAGGTTTACCGACTCTTGAACATGCAACATATAATGGTCCATGGGAAAACAATCTGTATTCAGATCTATACCTCATGATTCTAATGATTGCCCTTGAGCTTTGTTGATGGTGATTGCTAATCGACCATTCCCTGTCCCGGTGTCCCGGTCGTCATTTACATCCCCCTGTTTCCCCCGGTGTCCCCGTTGTAGTTGTGTCCCTGTGTCCCGGTCGTCATTTATATTCCCTGTGTCCCGGGTCCCGGTCGTCATTTGTATCCCGGTGTCCCGGTCTGTATATACATTCGTTTTTTAGTTTTGTTTTTCTCCTTTATTTTTTTCCTTTTTTTTTCTTTTTTAGCTTATTTAGATTTTTAGATTTTTTAGTTTTTTTATTAGTTTTTAGTTTTTTTTTCTTTTTAGTTTTTTTGTCCCGGTCGTCATTTATATCCCCCTGTTTCCCCCGGTGTCCCCGTTGTAGTTGTGTCCCTGTGTCCCGGTCGTCATTTATATTCCCTGTGTCCCGGTCGTCATTTGTATCCCGGTGTACCGGTCTGTATATACATTCGTTTTTTAGTTTTGTTTTTCTCCTTTATTTTTTTCCTTTTTTTTTTCTTTTTTAGTTTATTTAGATTTTTAGATTTTTTAGTTTTTTTATTAGTTTTTAGTTTTTTTTTCTTTTTAGTTTTTTTGTAGTTTTTACCTTCTTTTTAGTTTTGTTAATTTTTTTTTTTACTTGTGTCCTGGTCGTCATTTATACTCCCTGTGTCCCGGTGCTTTGTTGATTGCTAATCGAACATTCCTTTTGTCCTGGTCGCTTTCTCTTTGAGTGTCGTCATTTATTTTTTTCTTTTTTAGTTCTTTTAGTTTTTACCTTTTTTAGTTTTTTTTTAGTTTTTAGTTTTTTTAGTTTTTTACCTTTTTTTAGTTTTTTTAGTTTTTTTAGTTTTTTAGCTTTTTTATTTTTTTTATTAGTTTTTAGTTTTTTTGTAGTTTTTGCCTTTTTTTTAGTTTTTTTAGTTTTTTAGCTTTTTTATTAGTTTTTAGTTTTTTTTTGTAGTTTTTGCCTTTTTTTAGTTTATTTAGTTTTTTAGCTTTTTTATTTTTTTTATTAGTTTTTAGTTTTTTTTGTAGTTTTTGCCTTTTTTTAGTTTTTTCAGTTTTGACGTCACCTGATCCAGTTTTTTCAGGTGACGTCACCTGATCCACGATCCACAGATCCACAGACAACTTATTTTTATATATATAGATAGTTTTTTTTTTTTTACTTATGTCCTGGTCGTCATTTATACTCCCTGTGTCCCGGTGCTTTGTTGATTGCTAATCGAACATTCCTTTTGTCCTGGTCGCTTTCTCTTTGAGTGTCGTCATTTATTAGTTTTTTTCCTTTTTTTTTAGTTTTTTATTGGTTTTTACCTTTATTTTAGCTTATTTTTCAGTTTTTTTCCTTTTTTTTAGTTTTTTTTTATTTTTTATTTTTTTTAGTTTTTTACCTTTTTTTAGTTTTTTTAGTTTTTTTAGTTTTTTAGCTTTTTTACTTTTTTTATTAGTTTTTAGTTTTTTTTTGTAGTTTTTGCCTTTTTTTAGTTTTTTCAGTTTTTTTTTTTAGTTTTTTATTGGTTTTTACCTTTATAGTTTTTTTAGTTTTTTAGCTTTTTTATTTTTTTTATTAGTTTTTAGTTTTTTTGTAGTTTTTGCCTTTTTTTAGTTTTTTCAGTTTTGACGTCACCTGATCCAGTTTTTTCAGGTGACGTCACCTGATCCACGATCCACAGATCCACAGACAACTTATTTTTATATATATAGATAGTTTTTTTTTTTTTACTTATGTCCTGGTCGTCATTTATACTCCCTGTGTCCCGGTGCTTTGTTGATTGCTAATCGAACATTCTTTTTGTCCTGGTCGCTTTCTCTTTGAGTGTCGTCATTTATTAGTTTTTTTCCTTTTTTTTTTAGTTTTTTATTGGTTTTTACCTTTATTTTAGCTTATTTTTCAGTTTTTTTCCTTTTTTTTAGTTTTTTTTTATTTTTTATTTTTTTTAGTTTTTTACCTTTTTTTAGTTTTTTTAGTTTTTTTAGTTTTTTAGCTTTTTTACTTTTTTTATTAGTTTTTAGTTTTTTTTTGTAGTTTTTGCCTTTTTTTAGTTTTTTCAGTTTTTTTTTTTAGTTTTTTATTGGTTTTTACCTTTATAGTTTTTTTAGTTTTTTAGCTTTTTTATTTTTTTTATTAGTTTTTAGTTTTTTTTGTAGTTTTTG